>NW_027010247.1:0-5000 GCF_036934945.1 Oncorhynchus masou masou
AGACTTGTGGATGGCTGGGGCCCTTTCCAGGGCGGTGATGGCTGTGGGCCCTCTTCAGGAGCTTGTGTTGAGCTGTGCCCTCTTCAAGACTGTGATGGTTGTGCCTTCAAAGACCAAGCTGGCTGGTCTTCAAGACTGTGATGGTTGGGCCCCTCTTCAAGACTGTGATGGTTGCGGCCCTCTTCAAGACTTGCTGTAGTGAGCTTGAGCGGCCCTCTTCAAGACTGTGTATGGTTGTGCCCTCTTCAAGACTGTGCAGTGGCATGACAGCCTCTTCAAGACTGTGCATGGTTGTGGCCCTCTTCCAAGACTGTGATGGTTGTGCCCTCTTCAAGACTGTGATGGTTGTGCCCTCTTCAAGACTGCTGATGGTTGTGCCCTCTTCAAGACTGTGGTTGGTTAAAGTGCCTCTTCAAGACTGTGATGGTTGTGCCCTCTTCAAGACTGTGATGGTTGTGCCCTCTTCAAGACTGTGATGGTTGGGCCCTCTTCAAGACTGTGATGGTTGGTGCCCTCTTCAAGACTGTGATGGTTGGGCCCTCTTCAAGACTGTGATGGTTGTGCCCTCTTCAAGACTGTGATGGTTGGGCCCTCTTCAAGACTGTGATGGTTGGGCCCTCTTCAAGACTGTGTTGGTTGTGCCCTCTTCAAGACTGTGATGGTTGTGCCCTCTTCAAGACTGTGATGGTTGGGCCCTCTTCAAGACTGTGATGGTTGGGCCCTCTTCAAGACTGTGATGGTTGGGCCCTCTTCAAGACTGTGATGGTTGTGCCCTCTTCAAGACTGTGTTGGTTGTGCCCTCTTCAAGACTGTGATGGTTGTGCCCTCTTCAAGACTGTGATGGTTGTGCCCTCTTCAAGACTGTGATGGTTGTGCCCTCTTCAAGACTGTGATGGTTGTGCCCTCTTCAAGACTGTGATGGTTGTGCCCTCTTCAAGACTGTGATGGTTGGGCCCTCTTCAAGACTGTGATGGTTGTGCCCTCTTCAAGACTGTGATGGTTGGGCCCTCTTCAAGACTGTGATGGTTGGGCCCTCTTCAAGACTGTGATGGTTGGGCCCTCTTCAAGACTGTGATGGTTGGGCCCTCTTCAAGACTGTGATGGTTGTGCCCTCTTCAAGACTGTGATGGTTGGGCCCTCTTCAAGACTGTGATGGTTGTGCCCTCTTCAAGACTGTGATGGTTGTGCCCTCTTCAAGACTGTGATGGTTGTGCCCTCTTCAAGACTGTGATGGTTGGGCCCTCTTCAAGACTGTGATGGTTGGGCCCTCTTCAAGACTGTGATGGTTGTGCCCTCTTCAAGACTGTGATGGTTGTGCCCTCTTCAAGACTGTGATGGTTGTGCCCTCTTCAAGACTGTGATGGTTGTGCCCTCTTCAAGACTGTGATGGTTGTGCCCTCTTCAAGACTGTGATGGTTGTGCCCTCTTCAAGACTGTGATGGTTGTGCCCTCTTCAAGACTGTGATGGTTGGGCCCTCTTCAAGACTGTGATGGTTGGGCCCTCTTCAAGACTGTGATGGTTGTGCCCTCTTCAAGACTGTGATGGTTGTGCCCTCTTCAAGACTGTGTTGGTTGTGCCCTCTTCAAGACTGTGATGGTTGGGCCCTCTTCAAGACTGTGATGGTTGGGCCCTCTTCAAGACTGTGATGGTTGTGCCCTCTTCAAGACTGTGTTGGTTGTGCCCTCTTCAAGACTGTGATGGTTGTGCCCTCTTCAAGACTGTGATGGTTGTGCCCTCTTCAAGACTGTGATGGTTGTGCCCTCTTCAAGACTGTGATGGTTGTGCCCTCTTCAAGACTGTGATGGTTGTGCCCTCTTCAAGACTGTGATGGTTGGGCCCTCTTCAAGACTGTGTTGGTTGTGCCCTCTTCAAGACTGTGATGGTTGTGCCCTCTTCAAGACTGTGATGGTTGTGCCCTCTTCAAGACTGTGATGGTTGTGCCCTCTTCAAGACTGTGATGGTTGTGCCCTCTTCAAGACTGTGATGGTTGTGCCCTCTTCAAGACTGTGATGGTTGTGCCCTCTTCAAGACTGTGATGGTTGTGCCCTCTTCAAGACTGTGATGGTTGGGCCCTCTTCAAGACTGTGATGGTTGTGCCCTCTTCAAGACTGTGATGGTTGGGCCCTCTTCAAGACTGTGATGGTTGGGCCCTCTTCAAGACTGTGATGGTTGGGCCCTCTTCAAGACTGTGATGGTTGTGCCCTCTTCAAGACTGTGATGGTTGTGCCCTCTTCAAGACTGTGATGGTTGGGCCCTCTTCAAGACTGTGATGGTTGGGCCCTCTTCAAGACTGTGATGGTTGTGCCCTCTTCAAGACTGTGTTGGTTGTGCCCTCTTCAAGACTGTGATGGTTGTGCCCTCTTCAAGACTGTGATGGTTGTGCCCTCTTCAAGACTGTGATGGTTGTGCCCTCTTCAAGACTGTGATGGTTGTGCCCTCTTCAAGACTGTGTTGGTTGTGCCCTCTTCAAGACTGTGATGGTTGTGCCCTCTTCAAGACTGTGTTGGTTGTGCCCTCTTCAAGACTGTGATGGTTGTGCCCTCTTCAAGACTGTGATGGTTGGGCCCTCTTCAAGACTGTGATGGTTGTGCCCTCTTCAAGACTGTGATGGTTGGGCCCTCTTCAAGACTGTGATGGTTGGGCCCTCTTCAAGACTGTGATGGTTGGGCCCTCTTCAAGACTGTGATGGTTGGGCCCTCTTCAAGACTGTGATGGTTGTGCCCTCTTCAAGACTGTGATGGTTGTGCCCTCTTCAAGACTGTGATGGTTGTGCCCTCTTCAAGACTGTGATGGTTGGTGCCCTCTTCAAGACTGTGATGGTTGTGCCCTCTTCAAGACTGTGATGGTTGTGCCCTCTTCAAGACTGTGATGGTTGTGCCCTCTTCAAGACTGTGATGGTTGTGCCCTCTTCAAGACTGTGATGGTTGTGCCCTCTTCAAGACTGTGATGGTTGTGCCCTCTTCAAGACTGTGATGGTTGTGCCCTCTTCAAGACTGTGATGGTTGTGCCCTCTTCAAGACTGTGATGGTTGTGCCCTCTTCAAGACTGTGTTGGTTGTGCCCTCTTCAAGACTGTGATGGTTGTGCCCTCTTCAAGACTGTGATGGTTGTGCCCTCTTCAAGACTGTGTTGGTTGTGCCCTCTTCAAGACTGTGATGGTTGTGCCCTCTTCAAGACTGTGATGGTTGTGCCTCTTCAAGACTGTGATGGTTGTGCCTCTTCAAGACTGTGATGGTTGTGCCCTCTTCAAGACTGTGATGGTTGTGCCCTCTTCAAGACTGTGATGGTTGTGCCCTCTTCAAGACTGTGATGGTTGGGCCCTCTTCAAGACTGTGATGGTTGTGCCCTCTTCAAGACTGTGATGGTTGTGCCCTCTTCAAGACTGTGTTGGTTGTGCCCTCTTCAAGACTGTGATGGTTGTGCCCTCTTCAAGACTGTGATGGTTGTGCCCTCTTCAAGACTGTGATGGTTGTGTCCTCTTCAAGACTGTGATGGTTGTGCCCTCTTCAAGACTGTGATGGTTGTGCCCTCTTCAAGACTGTGATGGTTGGGCCCTCTTCAAGACTGTGTTGGTTGTGCCCTCTTCAAGACTGTGATGGTTGTGCCCTCTTCAAGACTGTGATGGTTGGGCCCCTCTTCAAGACTGTGATCAAGACTGTGATGTTGGGCCCTCTTCAAGACTGTGATGGTTGTGCCCTCTTTGTGATCCTCTTCAAGACTGTGTTGGTTGTGCCCTCTTCAAGAACTGTGTTGTTGTGCCCTCTTCAAGACCCCTCTTCAAGACTGTGATGGTTGTGCCCTCTTTCAAGACTGTCAATGGGCCCTCTTCAAGACTTTGATGGTTATTGTCCCACTGTGATGGTTGTGCCCTCTTCAGACTGATGGTTGTGCCCTCTTCAAGACTGTGATGGTTTGCCCTCTTCAAGACTGTGATGGTTGTTGTCAAGACTGGCAGTGCCCTCTTCAAGACTGTGATGGTTGTGCCTACCAAGACTGTGATGGTTATGCCCTCTTCAAGACTGTGATGGTTGGGCCCTCTTCAAGACTTGATGGTTGTGCCCTCTTCAAGACATTTGGGCCCTCTTCAAGACTGTGTTCGGTGCCCTCTTCAAGACTGTGTTGGAGCCCTCTTCAAGACTGTGTTGGTTGTGCCCTCTTCAAGACTGTGATTCTAAACTGAGGAGACTGTGATGGTTGTGCCCTCTTCAAGAATGGTTGTGCCCTCTTCAAGACTGTGATGGTTGTGCCCTCATAATGATGGTTGTGCCCTCTTAAGACTGTGATGGTTGTGCCCTCTTCAAGACTGTGTTGGTTGTGCCTCTTCAGGGCTTTGTGATGGTTGTGCCTCTTCAAGACTGTGATGTTTCTTCAATCTGTGATGGTTGTGCCCTCTTCAAGACTGTGATGGAGCCCTCTTCAAGAGGCCTCCAACTGTGATAGTTGTGCCTCTTCAGACTGTGTTGGTGTTTTGATCATCCTCAATGACAAGAACTTGAAGCTCTTGACCCGCTCCACTGGAGGACATTAGCCCTGTTGATCAACTCCTTTGTCTTTGCTGACGTTGAAGGAGAGTTGTTGTCCTGCTACCCTCACCAGATGGCCACGGACATTAGCCTTGTTGGCGTTACAGCCACGCAGTCGTCTCACAGGAGTCAGGAGGTGACATTCGCACAGCCTGATTTTAACTCAGGAGAGCAGATCCTCGAGACTCCCTCATCAGCAGTTGCATCTGTGTCTGTTTTCAGGAGACATTAGAATCCAGAGGAGTTTTGGAAAGAGAGAGAAGCTCTCACGGATGGAGGACATTAGCCTGTTGTAGGGAGAGAACTCTCACCGGATGGAGGACATTAGCCTGTTGGAGAGATAGAAGCTCTCACGGATGGAGGATATTAGCCTGTTGTGAAAGGCTCTCACCGGATGGATGACATTAGCCTGTTGAGTGAGAAGCTCTCACCGGATGGAGAGATATTAGCCTGTTGTAGGGGAAAGCTCTGACCGGA
>NW_027010247.1:10000-20000 GCF_036934945.1 Oncorhynchus masou masou
GGTAATGGTGATGATCTGGTGATGATGATGGTGGTGGGGCTGATCCCCCTCTCTGATCTCTGAGGCTGATCTGGTCTATGGTGGTGGGGCTGATGGTGGTGATGATGGGGCTGATGGTGTTGATGATGATGGTGATGGGGCTGATGGTGGTGATGATGATGGTGATGGGGCTCTCTCTGATCTGGTGATCTCTCTAGTCTCCCTCTCTCAGTGGTCCCTCTCTCTGATGATGATGGTGATGGGGCTGATGGTGGTGATGATGATGGTGATGGGGCTGATGGATGTTGATGATGATGGTGATGGGGCTGATGGTGGTGATAATGATGGTGATGGGGCTGATGGTGGTGATGATGATGGTGATCTCTCTCTCAGTGGAGGTGATTGATGGTGATGTTGATGGTGATGATGATGATGGTGGTGGGGCTGATATCCAGTTGCTGAACTCTCCCTCTCTCTCAATCTTTCAGCCCTCTCCTTTCTCTCCTCTTAAGCCCTCACCTCTGTCTTTCATCTCTTTCTCTCATATCTCTGACCTATCTCCCTATCTCTCTCCCTCATATCAGCCCTCCACCCACAGCCAGTTCTCCATCACCACCCCCCTATCAGCCCTCACCCTTTCTCTCGGCCTCCTCTCTCATCCTCTCCACCTCTCTCCTCTCTATCAGCCCTCACCACCCCCAGCCGGATATCCCCATCACCACCCCCCCTTATCGCTCTCTCTCTCCTGACTCTCTCTCTCCCCTCACCACCCACAGCCGCTCTCATCCTCTAACAATGATAGCCAGTGATCATGCCCTTATGTTGATGACATGGTAATGGTGATCATGGTAATGGTGATGATGATGGTGGTGGGGCTGATGGTGGTCATGATGGTGATGGGGCTGATGGTGGTCACCATGGTGGTGGGGCTGATGGTGGTGATGATGATGGGGCTGATGGTGGTGATGATGATGGTGATGGGGCTGATGGTGCCTGATGATGGTGATGGGGCTTATGGTGGTGACCACCCACAGCAACTTATCTGATGGCCCTCACCATGGTGATGGGGCTGATCAGCCCTGATGACCACCCACAGCCACTCATCATGAGTCACCACCCACATGGGGCTTATCAGTGATGATGATGGTGATGCCACTTATGGTGGTCACCATGGTGATGGGGCTTATCAGCCCTTATGACCCACGGGGCTTATCAGCCCTCACCACCCACAGATGTTATCCAGATGATGATGGTGGTGGGGCATATCATCCCTGACCACCCACAGCCATTTATCAGCCCTTACCACCCACAGCCACTTATCAGCCCTCACCACCCACAGCCAGTTATCAGCCATCACCACCCACAGCAACTTATCAGCCCTCACCACCCACAGCCACTTATCAGCCCTCACCACCCACAGCCACTTATCAGCCCTCACCACCCACAGCCAGTTATCAGCCCTCACCACCCACAGCCAGTTATCAGCCATCACCACCCACAGCCACTTATCAGCCCTCACCACCACAGCCACTTATCAGCCCTTACCACCCACAGCCACTTATCAGCCCTCACCACCCACAGCCACTTATCAGCCCTCACCACCCACAGCCAGTTATCAGCCCTCACCACCCACAGCCACTTATCAGCCCTCACCACCCACAGCCACTTATCAGCCCTCACCACCCACGCCACTTATCATCCCTTACCACCCACAGCCACTTATCATCCCTTACCACCCACAGCCACTTATCAGCCCTTACCAACCACAGCCACTTATCAGCCCTTACCACCCACAACCACTTATCAGCCCTTACCACCCACAGCCACTTATCAGCCCTTACCACCCACAGCCACTTATCAGCCCTTACCACCCACAACCACTTATCAGCCCTTACCACCCACAGCCACCTATCAGCCCTTACCACCCACAGCCACTTATCAGCCCTTACCACCCACAGCCACTTATCAGTCCTCACCACCCACAGCCACTTATCAGCCCTTATCACCCACAGCCACTTATCATCCCTTACCAACCACAGCCACTTATCAGCCCTCACCAACCACAGCCACTTATCAGCCCTTATCACCCACAGCCACTTATTAGCCCTTACCACCCACAGCCACTTATCATCCCTTACCACCCCACCAATACTTATCAGCCCTTACCACCCACAGCCCTTATCAGGCCCTGGAACCATACTGATGGAAGGACACTGATGGAAGGACACTGATGGAAGGATACTGATGGAAGGATACTGATGGAAGGATACTGATGGACACTGATGGAAGGATACTGATGGAAGGATACTGATGGAAGGATACTGATGGAAGGATACTGATGGAAGGACACTGATGGAAGGACACTGATGGACACTGATGGAAGGATACTGATGGAAGGATACTGATGGAAGGACACTGATGGAAGGATACTGATGGAAGGATACTGATGGAAGGACACTGATGGACACTGATGGAAGGATACTGATGGAAGGATACTGATGGAAGGACACTGATGGAAGGATACTGATGGAAGGATACTGATGGAAGGATACTGATGGAAGGACACTGATGGAAGGATACTGATGGAAGGACACTGATGGAAGGATACTGATGGAAGGACACTGATGGAAGGATACTGATGGAAGGATACTGATGGAAGGACACTGATGGAAGGACACTGATGGAAGGACACTGATGGAAGGACACTGATGGAAGGATACTGATGGAAGGACACTGATGGATACTGATGGAAGGACACTGATAGAAGGATACTGATGGAAGGATACTGATGGAAGGACACTGATAGAAGGATACTGATAGAAGGACACTGATAGAAGGATACAGATGGAAGGATACTGATGGAAGGACACTGATGGAAGGATACTGATGGAAGGATACTGATGGAAGGATACTGATGGAAGGACACTGATAGAAGGATACTGATGGAAGGACACTGATGGAAGGATACTGATGGAAGGATAGTGATGGAAGGACATTGATGGAAGGACACTGATGGAAGGACACTGATGGAAGGACACTGATGGAAGGATACTGATGGAAGGATAGTGATGGAAGGACACTGATGGAAGGACACTGATGGAAGGATACTGATGGAAGGATAGTGATGGAAGGACACTGATGGAAGGACACTGATGGAAGGATACTGATGGAAGGATACTGATGGAAGGACACTGATGGAAGGACACTGATGGAAGGACACTGATGGAAGGATACTGATGGAAGGATACTGATGGAAGGACACTGATGGAAGGACACTGATAGTAGTCTTACCGTTGAACCAGGTGGATATAAACAGATACAATTGGATGGCCCGTATTGAAACATGTTGTTATTGATATGTTAATGATGAGGACGATCCATACATGATAATGTTTTGATGGTAGGAGTGGCTGATTGGCTGGGTGTTGCGGGGGTGGGGTGGTGCTGTCCAATATCTGGGAGATATACAATAAGAGGTATAAACAGGTCCCTGGGACACGCACGCACACACGCACACACACACACACACACACACACACACACACACACACACACACACACACACACACACACACACACACACACACACACACACACACACACACACACACACACACACACACTTCAGGGGGCATGTTCTCTGTCCCTCCCTCCCTCCTCCCCTATCGTGACTCAACATCTGGCTCTGCTATACACTCATAGCATTAACCCATCATTACTGTAAGTACAGTTGAGAAAATAAAAGTCCCCATGTTTACTCTAATAAAATGTAGCATACCACATTACTGGCACAGATTAGAAAAACACAGGCACTCATAGAGAACCATAGGCCACAGGGGAGTATAGAGGAGACTAGAGGAGACGAGAGGAGACTATAGGAGATGAGAGGAGTGTAGAGGAGACTAGAGGAGACGAGAGGAGACTAGAGGAGACGAGAGGAGTGTAGAGGAGACTAGACGAGTATAGAGGAGTATAGAGGAGACAAGAGGAGACTAGAGGAGACGAGAGGAGACTAGAGGAGACGAGAGGAGACTAGAGGAGACGAGAGGAGACTAGAGGAGATGAGAGGAGTGTAGAGGAGACTAGAGGAGTATAGAGGAGTATAGAGGAGACAAGAGGAGACTAGGAGGAGTATAGAGGAGACTAGAGGAGACTAGAGGAGTATAGAGGAGTATAGAGGAGACAAGAGGAGACTAGAGGAGTATAGAGGAGATGAGGGGAGTGTAGAGGAGACTAGAGGAGACTAGAGGAGTATAGAGGAGTATAGAGGAGACTAGAGGAGTATAGAGGTGACAAGAGGAGTATAGAGGAGACTAGGAGACTAGAGGAGTGTAGAGGAGTATAGAGGAGACTAGATGGGTGTAGAGGAGACTAGAGGAGTGTAGAGGAGACTAGAGGAGACTAGAGGAGTGTAGAGGAGACTAGAGGAGACTAGAGGAGTGTAGAGGAGTATAGAGGAGACTAGAGGAGACTAGAGGAGTGTAGAGGAGACTAGAGGAGACTAGAGGAGACTAGAGGAGTGTAGAGGAGACTAGAGGATTGTAGAGGAGTATAGAGGAGTATAGAGGAGACTCTCTCTCTCCCTGGCTGATTGATGGTCGGAGTGGCTGATTGGCTGGGGGTGAAGTTAAGGTGAAGTTGCTTTCCAATATCTGGGAGATATACAATAAGAAGTCCCTGGGACACGCACACACACACACACGCACTCCAGGGGGGCATGTTCTCCCTCCCTCCCTCCCTCCCTCCCTCCCTCCCTCCCTCCCTCCCTCCCTCCCTCCCTCCCTCCTCCCTCCCTCCCCCTCCCTCCCTCCCTCCCTCCACTATAGTGACTCAACATCTGGCTCTGCATATACACTCACAGCATTAACCCGTCATTACTGTAAGTACAGTTGAGAAAATAAAAGTCCCCATGTTTACTCTAATAAAATGTAGCATACCACATTACTGGCACAGATTAGAAAAACACAGGCACTCATAGAGAACCACAGGCCACAGGGGAGTGTAGAGGAGACTAGAGGAGACGAGAGGAGACTAGAGGAGTGTAGATGAGACTAGAGGAGTGTAGATGAGACTAGGGGAGTGTAGATGAGACTAGGGGAGAGTAGAGGAAGGTAGAGGAGAGGAGACTAGAGGAGTATAGAGGAGTATATAGGAGACTAGAGGATATGAGAGGAGTGTAGAGGAGTGTAGAGGAGACTAGGGGAGTATAGAGGAGACTAGATGAGACTAGAGGAGTATAGAGGAGTATAGAGGTGGCTAAAGGAGTGTAGAGGAGACTAGAGGAGTATAGAGGAGACTAGAGGAGACTAGAGGAGACGAGAGGAGACTAGAGGAGTGTAGAGGAGTATAGAGGAGACTAGGAGAGACTAGAGGAGACTAGAGGAGTGTAGAGGAGACTAGAGGATACTAGAGGAGACTAGAGGAGTGTAGATGAGACTAGGGGAGAGTAGAGGAAGGTAGAGGAGAGGAGACTAGAGGAGTATAGAGGAGTATATAGGAGACTAGAGGATATGAGAGGAGTGTAGAGGAGTGTAGAGGAGACTAGGGGAGTATAGAGGAGACTAGAGGAGACTAGAGGAGACGAGAGGAGTGTAGAGGAGACTAGGGGATTATAGAGGAGTATATAGGAGACTAGAGGATATGAGAGGAGTGTAGAGGAGTGTAGAGGAGTATAGAGGAGACTAGGGGAGTATAGAGGAAGGTAGAGTAGGAGACTAGAGGAGTATGCTCTCAGCAGGGTAGTGATATGGACTGATGCAGTATGGGCTCTCAGCAGGGTAGTGATATGGACTGATGCAGTACGGGCCTCAGCAGGGTAGTGATATGGACTGATGCAGTACGGGCTCTCAGCAGGGTAGTGATATGGACTGATGCAGTATGGGCTCTCAGCAGGGTAGTGATATGGACTGATGCAGTATGGGCTCTCAGCAGGGTAGTGATATGGACTGATGCAGTATGGGCTCTCAGCAGGGTACTGATATGGACTGATGCAGGACGGGCTCTCAGTAGGGTACTGATATGGACTGATGCAGTGCCCGGGCTCTCAGCAGGGTAGTGATATGGACTGATGCAGTATGGGCTCTCAGCAGGGTACTGATATGGACTGATGCAGTACGGGCTCTCAGCAGGGTACTGATATGGACTGATGCAGTATGGGCTCTCAGCAGGGTAGTGATATGGACTGATGCAGTACTGGCTCTCAGCAGGGTACTGATATGGACTGATGCAGTACTGGCTCTCAGCAGGGTACTGATATGGACTGATGCAGTACGGGCTCTCAGCAGGGTAGTGATATGGACTGATGCAGTACAGGCTCTCAGCAGGGTAGTGATATGGACTGAAGCAGTACTGGCTCTCAGCAGGGTAGTGATATGGACTGATGCAGTACGGGCTCTCAGCAGGGTAGTGATATGGACTGATGCAGTACGGGCTCTCAGCAGGGTACTGATATGGACTGGATGCAGTACTGGCTCTCAGCAGGGTAGTGATATGGACTGATGCAGTGCGGGCTCTCAGCAGGTATTGATATGGACTGATGCAGTACTGGCTCTCAGCAGGGTAGTGATATGGACTGATGCAGTATGGGCTCTCAGCAGGGTACTGATATGGACTGATGCAGTATGGGCTCTCAGCAGGGTAGTGATATGGACTGATGCAGTATGGGCTCTCAGAAGGGTACTGATATGGACTGATGCAGTACGGGCTCTCAGCAGGGTACTGATATGGACTGATGCAGTACGGGCTCTCAGTAGGGTACTGATATGGACTGATGCAGTACTGGCTCTCAGCAGGGTAGTGATATGGACTGATGCAGTACTGGCTCTCAGCAGGGTAGTGATATGGACTGGTGCAGTATGGGCTCTCAGCAGGGTAGTGATATGGACTGATGCAGTACGGGCACTCAGCAGGGTAGTGATATGGACTGATGCAGTACGGGCTCTCAGCAGGGTAGTGATGGACTGATGCAGTATGGGCTCTCAGCAGGGTAGTGATATGGACTGATGCAGTATGGGCTCTCAGCAGGGTAGTGATATGGACTGATGCAGTACGGGCTCTCAGCAGGGTAGTGATATGGACTGATGCAGTATGGGCTCTCCAGCAGGGTAGTGATATGGACTGATGCAGTATGGGCTCTCAGCAG
Source organism: Oncorhynchus masou masou (assembly GCF_036934945.1). Classification (NCBI taxonomy): domain Eukaryota; kingdom Metazoa; phylum Chordata; class Actinopteri; order Salmoniformes; family Salmonidae; genus Oncorhynchus; species Oncorhynchus masou. The sequence continues at coordinate 17,121 of NW_027010247.1, forward strand.
GGTAAAGATATGGACTGATGCAGTGGGCTCTCAGCAGGGTAGTGATATGGACTGATGCAGTATGGGCTCTCAGCAGGGTACTGATATGGACTGATGCAGTACTGGCTCTCAGCAGGGTAGTGATATGGACTGATGCAGTATGGGCTCTCAGCAGGGTAGTGATATGGACTGATGCAGTGCGGGCTCTCAGCAGGGTAGTGATATGGACTGATGCAGTACTGGCTCTCAGCAGGGTACTGATATGGACTGGATGCAGTATGGGCTCTCAGCAGGGTAGTGATATGGACTGATGCAGTATGGGCTCTCAGCAGGGTAGTGATATGGACTGATGCAGTACAGGCTCTCAGCAGGGTACTGATATGGACTGATGCAGTACTAGCTCTCAGCAGGGTAGTGATATGGACTGATGCAGTACGGGCTCTCAGCAGGGTAGTGATATGGACTGATGCAGTACGGGCTCTCAGCAGGGTAGTGATATGGACTGATGCAGTACGGGCTCTCAGCAGGGTACTGATATGGACTGATGCAGTACGGGCACTCAGCAGGGTAGTGATATGGACTGATGCAGTACGGGCTCTCAGCAGGGTAGTGATATGGACTGATGCAGTATGGGCTCTCAGCAGGGTAGTGATTTCTCCATCCATACAGGGTTATTGTGGGTTCAACATCATCAACACATCTCCTTGTGAAGCCTGTTACTGACGATACCATATGTGTGGTCCGGTGTTATATCACAATATTTTGTATCATGTCGTAAGTATGGTAGAGAGAGAAAGGAGTGTGTGTGTGTGTGTGTGTGTGTGTGTGTGTGTGTGTGTGTGTGTGTCTGTGTGTGTGTGTGTGTCTGTGTGTGTGTGTGTGTGTGTGTGTGTGTCTGTGTGTGTGTGTGTGTGTCTGTGTGTGTGTGTGTGTCTGTGTGTGTGTGTGTGTGTGTGTATGTGTGTGTGTGTGTGTGTGTGTGTGTGTGTGTGTGTGTGTGTGTGTGTGTGTGTGTGTGTGTGTGTGTGTGTGTGTGTGTGTGTGTGTGTGTGTGTGTGTGTGTGTGTGTGTGTGTGTGTGTGTGTGTGTGTGTTAGAGATACTGTCATATTCACCTTCAACACACCAACGTAGACCACAGCTACACTACATCGGTGTGTTAATGTGACAATCTGCCACGTACTTGTATTTTGAATCCTAAAGGTATCATTACTGACATGTCCCAAAAAAATGGTTGTACAAATTGCAGATAGCCCCTTTAACCCAGCAACATAGCTGTGGTCCAAGTCAACCATGGCTTTATGGTTCTCCCCCCTGAGAGTGAAGCTCACCCGGGCAACAGGCTTAAGAAAATATCACGTGTCTCCAATTGTGATGAAGAAAACAAGGAGGAGAGAGAGAGAGAGAGAGAGAGAGAGGGAGAGATAGAGAGGGTTAGAGGGGAAGAGAGTTAGGGAGAGACCTGAAGAGAGAGATAGAGGGGAGGGAGATAGAGAGAGGCAGAGAGAGAGAGGGAGACCTGAAGAGAGAGATAGAGGGGAGGGAGATAGAGAGATAGAGAGAGATAGAGGGAGACCTGGAGAGAGAGAGGGTTAGAGGGGAAGAGAGAGAGAGAGACCTGAAGAGAGAGATAGAGGGGAGGGAGATAGAGAGATAGAGAGAGATAGAGGGAGACCTGAAGAGAGAGAGAGAGGGTTAGAGGGAAGAGAGAAGAGAGAGACCTGAAGAGAGATAGAGGGGAGGGAGATAGAGAGAGACAGAGAGCGAGAGGGAGACCTGAAGAGAGAGATAGAGGGGAGGGAGATAGAGAGATAGAGGGAGACCTGGAGAGAGATAGAGGGAGATAGAGAGATATTACTTGACACATTGGAAAGAATTAACAAAAAAACAGAGCAAACTAGAATGCTATTTGGCCCTACACAGAGAGTACACAGCGGCAGAATACCTGACCACTGTGACTGACCCAAACTTAAGGAAAGCCTTTGACTATGTACAGACTCAGCGAGCATAGCCTTGCTATTGAGAAAGGCCGCCGTAGGCAGACATGGCTCTCAAGAGAAGACAGGCTATGTGCTCACTGCCCACAAAATGAGGTGGAAACTGAGCTGCACTTCCTAACTTCCTGCCCAATGTATGACCATATTAGAGAGACATATTTCCCTCAGATTACACAGATCCACAAAGAATTCGAAAACAAATCCAATTTTGAAAAACTCCCATATCTACTGGGTGAAATTCCACAGTGTGCCATCAGAGCAGCAAGATTTGTGACCTGTTGCCACGAGAAAAGGGCAACCAGTGAGGAACAAACACCATTGTAAATACAACCCATATCTATGCTTATTTATTTTATCTTGTGTCCTTTACCATTTGTACATTGCAAAAACACTGTATATATATATAATATGACATATGTAATGTCTTTATTGATTTGAAACTTCTGTATGTGTGATATCTACTGTTAATTTTTATTGTTTATTTCACTTTATATATTATCTACCTTACTTGCTTTGGCAATGTTAACACATGTTACCCATGCCAATAAAGCCCCTTGAATTGAATTGAATTGATAGAGGAGAGGGAGATAGAGAGATAGAGAGGGATAGAGGGAGACTTGGAGAGAGAGATAGAGGGAGGGAGATAGAGAGATATAGAGAGAGGGAGACCTGGAGAGAGATAGAGGGAGATAGAGATAGAGAGAGATAGAGGGGAGGGAGATAGAGACAGAGAGGGATAGAGGGAGACCTAGGAGAGAGATAGGGGGAGGGAGATAGAGAGAGACAGAGAGAGGAGACCTGAACAGAGAGATAGAGGGGAGGGAGATAGAGAGAGACAGAGAGAGATAGAGAGAGACCTGGAGAGAGATAGAGGGAGATAGAGAGATAGAGAGGGATAGAGGGAG
>NW_027010247.1:22500-33947 GCF_036934945.1 Oncorhynchus masou masou
CTCTCTCTGTCTCTCTGTCTCTGTCTCTCTCTCTCTCTCTCTCTCTCTCTCTCTCTCTCTATCTGTGGTTTTGCTGCTGTCCAAGTCTGATGGAATAATTATTTTTTCCCAGTATCTTGGGGGAGACATTACTCCTCCAGCGTGTCAGAATATCTGTGAAACCAGGGTAATAATGACGGTAGATTGTCGGGTAAAAAGGCCCCATTATTTCTCTCTCTAACATGTTGGTCTCCTTTGAAGAGAAATAACAACATTTACCCCCAACTGAAATGAGACTGTGTGTGTGTGTGTGTGTGTGTGTGTGTGTGTGTGTGTGTGTGTGTGTGTGTGTGTGTGTGTGTGTGTGTGTGTGTGTGTGTGTACCCGTATAAGGCCAACGTGAGCAGCAGTTGATCTGTTAAACCAGACTCCGTTCCATGAAGAGCTGGAACAAACCTTCTGGACACTAAACTGCAGAGTCGTCAACTTCCGTCAAGGATGTTCAACTCTACTGTTGGTTCAGATCAGATCCTACAAAGGTATTTGACTATAAGTTAAATACAACTAAAATGTGTAAATGACAATGTGTTCTCAGTCAACTTACCTGGTAAAAATAATGGGTAAAATAAAAATTAAACATTTTGATAACGACTGTAGGACACTTCCCCGAGACAGGTTCCATCCCAAATGCTGCCCTCTATAACCCTCTATAACCTTCTATAACCCTCTATAACCTTCTATAACCCTCTGTAATAACCCTCTACTCTTCTCTATATTCAAATATAACCCTCTATAACCCTTTATAACCCACTATAACCCACTATAACCCTCTAACAACCCTCTATAACCCTCTATAACTCTCTATCACCCACTATAACCCTCTGTAACCCACTATAACCCACTATAACCCTCTATAACCCTCTATAACCCTCTATAACCCACTATATCCCTCTATAACCCTCTATAACCCTCTATAGCCCTCTATAACCCACTATAACCCTCTATAACCCTCTATAACCCTTTATAACCCACTATAACCCACTATAACCCTCTATAACCTTCTATAACCCTCTATAACCCTCTATAACCCTCTATACTGTAGGACACTTCCCCCAGAGACAGCAGGATCCATCCCAAATGCTGCCCTCTATAACCTTCTATAACCTTCTATAACCCACTATAACCCCCTATAACCTTCTATAACCCTCTATAACCTTCTATAACCCACTATAACCCCCTATAAACCTCTACATCACCCTATAACCCTCTATAACCCTCTATAACCCCATATAACCTTCTATAACCCACTATAACCCTCTATAACTCTATAATATTGTATATTACACTGTAGAACAATACTCGTCAAATGCCCCATTTGGTGAAAAAAAACATAATTAATTCTTCTCTTCTCTGTTAACTCTTCATTAACATGCTGTGACTGTATTCATTAACTCTTCTCTTCTCTGTTAACTCTTCATTAACATGCTGTGACTGTATTCTTCTCTTCTCTGTTAGCTCTTCATTAACATGCTGTGACTGTATTCATTAACTCTTCTCTTCTCTGTTAGCTCTTCATTAACATCATGTGACTGTATTCATTAACTCTTCTCTTCTCTGTTAGCTCTTCATTAACATACTGTGACTGTATTCATTAACTCTTCTCTTCTCTGTTACCGTGGCTTCATTAACATGCTGTGACTGTATTCGCCCCCCCTATTCTGTTCTGTCCAGAACTAGATGCTGAGGCTGCTGTTACCATGGCAGTCAGAAGACAGGCTGCAGTTACCATGGCAGTCTCAAGACAGGCGACTGTTACCATGGCAGTCAGAAGACAGGCGACTGTGCCGCTGCTGTTACCATGGCAGAAGACAGGCTGACTGTTACCAGGCAGTCACAAGACAGGCTGCTGTTACCATGGCAGTCAGAAGACAGACAACTGTTACCGTGGCAGTCAGAAGACAGAGCGACTGTTACCATGGCAGTCACAAGACAGGCTGCTGTTACCGTGGCAGTCAGAAGACAGGCTGCTGTTGCATGGCAGTCACAAGACAGGCTGCTGTTACCGTGGCAGTCAGAAGACAGACGACTGTACCATGGCAGTCAAGACAGGCTGCTGTTGCCATGGACAGACAACTGTTACCATGGCAGTCGCAAGACAGGCTGCTGTTACCATGGCAGTCACAAGACAGGCTGACTGTTGCCCGGTGATATTCAGGAGACAGGCTGTTTGTTTTGGACAACAATTACACCCTTTAACGGTTGGATTATAATGGAGGCATTGGTTTAGACAGGGGTTCCAACAGGAACACTGCAGGGCCTACTCCTGATGATGCTGTTGTGGAGAGGTGCAGTAAAAACAGACCAATTACATGACTAATTAAACTTAGGATCATCTCTTTGTATTGTAGTCAGACGGATTGCAGCCTGACTCACCTTAAACATTCAGCAGTACCTTCATAACACACCTGTCTACTGTTGGTAGTAGTACCTTCACACCTGTCTACTGTTGGTAGTGGAACCTTCACAACACACCTGTCTACTGTTGGTAGTAGTACCTTCACACCTGTCTACTGTTGGTAGTGGAACCTTCACACCTGTCTACTGTTGGTAGTAGTACCTTACCTGTCCTTAGTGGAAAACCTGTCTACTGTTGGTAGTAGAACCTTCACAATACACCTGTCTACTGTTGGCAGTAGTACCTTCACACCTGTCTACTGTTGGCAGTAGTACCTTCACACCAGTCTACTGTTGGTAGTAGAACCTTCATAACACACCTGTCTACTGTTGGCAGTAGTACCTTAAAACCTGTCTACTGTTGGTATGGAACCTTCATAACACACCTGTCTACTGTTGGCAGTAGTACCTTCACACCTGTCTACTGTTGGCAGTAGTACCTTCACACCTGTCTACTGTTGGCAGTAGTACCTTCACACCTGTCTACTGTTGGTAGTAGAACCTTCACAACACACCTGTCTGCACTGTTGGCAGTAGTACCTTCACACCAGTCTACTGTTGGCAGTAGTACCTTCACACCTGTCTACTGTTGGCAGTAGTACCTTACCACACCACACCTGTCTACTGTTGGCAGTAGTACCTTCACACCTGTCTACTGTTGGCAGTAGTAGAACCTGTCACTGTTGGCAACCTTCACACCTGTCTACTGTTGGCAGTAGTACCTTCCACCTTTCTACTGTTGGTAGTAGAACCTTCACAACACACCTGTCCTACTGTTGGCAGTAGTACCTTCACACCTGTCTACTGTTGGTAGTAGTACCTTCACACCTGTCTACTGTTGGTAGTAGAACCTTCACAACACACCTGTCTACTGTTGGCAGTAGTACCTCACACCAGTCTACTGTTGGAAGTAGAACCTTATAACACACTGGGTAGGTGGTGGGTCCTGGGTAGGTGGTGGGTCCTGGGTAGGTGGTGGGTCCTGGGTAGATGGTGGGTCCTGGGTAGATGCTGGGTCCTGGGTAGATGGTGGGTCCTGGTCCTGGGTAGATGGTGGGTCCTGGCCTGGGTAGATGGTGGGTGCTGGGTGATGGTGGGTTCTGGGTAGATGGTGGGTCCTGGGTACATGGTGGGTCCGGGTAGATGGTGGGTCCTGGGTAGATGGTGGGTCCTGGGTAGATGGTGGGTCCTGGGTAGATGGTGGGTCCTGGGTAGATGGTGGGTCCTGGGTAGATGGTGGGTCCTGGGTAGATGGTGGGTCCTGGGTAGATGGTGGGTCCTGGGTAGATGGTGGGTCCTGGGTAGATGGTGGGTCCTGGGTAGATGGTGGGTCCTGGGTAGATGGGTGGGTCCTGGGTAGATGGTGGGTCCTGGGTAGATGGTGGGTATGGTGGGTCTGGGTAGATGGTGGGTCCTGGGGGGTAGATGGTGGGTCCTGGGTAGATGGTGGGTATGGTGCGTCCTGGGTAGATGGTGGGTCCTGGGTAGGTGGTGGGTCCTGGGTAGATGGTGGGTCCTGGGTAGATGGTGGGTCCTGGGTAGTGTAGATTGTGGGTACTGGGTAGATGGTGGGTCCTGGAGATGGTGGGTACTGGGTAGATGGTGGCCTGGGTAGATGGTGGGTCCTGGGTAGATGGTGGGTATGGTGGGTCCTGGGTAGATGGTGGGTCCTGGGTAGATGGTGGGTCCTGGGTAGATGGTGGGTCCTGGGTAGATGGTGGGTCCTGGGTAGATGGTGGGTCCTGGGTAGATGGTGGGTCCTGGGTAGAGGTGGTGGGTCCTGGGTAGATGGTGGGTCCTGGGTAGATGGTGGGTCCTGGGTAGATGGTGGGTCCTGGGTAGATGGTGAGCCTGGGTAGATGGTGGGTCCTCCTGGGTAGATGGTGGGTCCTGGGTAGGTGGTGTGTCCTGGGTAGATGGTGGGTCCTGGGTAGATGGTGGGTCCTGGGTAGGTGGTGGGTCCTGGGTAGATGGTGGGTCCTGGGTAGATGGTGGGTCCTGGGTAGATGGTGGGTCCTGGGTAGATGGTGGGTCCTGGGTAGATGGTGGGTCCTGGGTAGGTGGTGGTCCTGGGTAGATGGTGGGTCCTGGGTAGATGGTGGGTCCTGGGTAGATGGTGGGTGGCCTGGGTAGATGGTGGGTCCTGGGTAGATGGTGGGTCCTGGGTAGATGGTGGGTCCTGGGTAGATGGTGGGTCCTGGGTAGATGGTGGGTCCTGGGTAGATGGTGGGTCCTGGGCCTGGGTAGATGGTGGGTCCTGGGTAGATGGTGGGTCCTGGGTAGATGGTGTGTACTGGGTGGTGGGTCCTGGGTAGATGGTGGGTCCTGGGTAGATGGTGGGTCCTGGGTAGATGGTGGGTCCTGGGTAGATGGTGGGTCCTGGGTAGATGGTGGGTCCTGGGTAGGTGGTGGGTCCTGGGTAGATGGTGGGTCCTGGGTAGATGGTGGGTCCTGGGTAGATGGTGGGTCCTGGGTAGATGGTGGGTCCTGGGTAGATGGTGGGTCCTGGGTAGATGGTGGGTCCTGGGTAGATGGTGGGTCCTGGTAGATGGTGGGTCCTGGTGGGTCCTGGGTAGATGGTGGGTCCTGGGTAGATGGTGGGTCCTGGGTAGATGGTGGGTCCTGGGTAGATGGTGGGTCCTGGGTAGATGGTGGGTCCTGGGTAGATGGTGGGTCCTGGGTAGATGGTGGGTCCTGGGTAGATGGTGGGTCCTGGCCTAGATGGTGGGTCTGGGTAGATGGTGCTGGGTCCTGGGTAGATGGTGGGTCCTGGGTAGATGGTGGGTCCTGGGTAGATGGTGGGTACTGGGTAGATGCTGGGTCCTGGGTAGGTGGTGGGTCCTGGGTAGATGGTGGGTCCTGGGTAGATGGTGGGTCCTGCAGATGGTGGGTAGATGTCTTGGGTAGATGGGTCCTGGGTAGATGGTGGGTCCTGGGTACTGGGTAGATGGTGGGTCCGGCAGATCTGTCCTGGGTAGATGGTGGGTCCTGGGTAGATGGTGGGTCCCTGGGTAGATGGTGGGTCCTGGGTAGATGGTGGGTCCTGGGTAGGTGGTGGGTCCTGGGTAGATGGTGGGTCCTGGGTAGATGGTGGGTACCTTGGGTAGATGGTGTGTCTGGGTCCTGGGTAGATGGTGGGTCCTGGGCGGGTCCTGGGTCTTGTAGATGGTGGGTCCTGGGTAGATGGTGGGTCCTGGGTAGATGGTGGGTCCTGGGTAGATGGTGGGTCCTGGGTAGATGGTGGGTCCTGGGTAGGTGGTGGGGTGGGTAGTGTGTCCTGGGTAGATGCTGGGTCCTGGGTAGATGGTGGGTCCTGGGTAGATGGTGGGTCCTGGGTAGATGGTGGGTCCTGGGTAGATGCTGGGTCCTGGGTAGATGGTGGGTCCTGGGTAGATGGTGGGTCCTGGGTAGATGGTGGGTCCTGGGTAGATGGTGGGTCCTGGGTAGATGGTGGGTCCTGGGTAGATGGTGGGTCCTGGGTAGATGGTGGGTCCTGGGTAGATGGTGGGTCTGGTAGATGCTGGGTCCTGGGTAGATGGTGGGTCCTGGGTAGATGGTGGGTCCTGGGTAGATGGTGGGTCCTGGGTAGATGGTGGGTCCTGGGTAGATGGTGGGTCCTGGGTAGATGGTGGGTCCTGGGTAGATGGTGGGTCCTGGGTAGATGGTGGGTCCTGGTAGATGCTGGGTCCTGGGTAGATGGTGGGTCCTGGGTAGATGGTGGGTCCTGGGTAGATGGTGGGTCCTGGGTAGATGGTGGGTCCTGGGTAGATGGCTGGGTCCTGGGTAGATGGTGGGTCCTGGGTAGATGGTGGGTCCTGGGTAGATGCTGGGCCTGGGTAGATGGTGGGTCCTGGGTAGATGGTGGGTCCTGGGTAGATGCTGGGTCCTGGGTAGATGGTGGGTCCTGGGTAGATGGTGGGTCCTGGGTAGATGGTGGGTCCTGGGTGCAGATGCTGGGTCCTGGGTAGATGGTGGGTCCTGGGTCAAAGAGGAACGGCTTGTCCAACTTGTTTTTAAAAGCTCTACATTCCACAAAGATGTGAATTATGGATACTTGCCCTTATTCCTCAGTACCGTATATGTTACCGGTAACATCAGGTTTCTAACTCTGTAGGGTCAGAGCCTGATGCAAAGGTTGGTTAGAGTCTCAGGTTTCTAACTCTGTAGGGTCAGAGCCTGATGCAAGGTTGGTTAGAGGCTCAGGTTTCTAACTCCAGTCCAACCTGATGCCCGTTAGAGGCTCAGGTTTCTAACTCTTGAGGTCAGAGCCTGATGCAAGGTTGGTTAACGCTCACTGTCCATCCATTTAACTATGGGCTGTATATCATCTCTGTAGTAACAGTCACCGTACCATCCATTTCCTGTGGACGTATATCCTCCTGTAGTCCAGTCCAACCTAGCCATTTCTATGGGCTGTATATCTCCTGTAGTAACTCTTCCCCCTGTGGTCGCCCTGTACAGTCCAACCTAGCCCGTCCTTCCACCCTTCTCCTGTGGTCGCCCTGTACAGTCCAACCTAGCCCGTCCTTCCCCTCTTCTCCTGTGGACGCCCTGTACAGTCCAACCTAGCCAGTCCTTACATTTACATTTACATTTAAATCATTTAGCAGACGCTCTTATCCAGAGGCGACTTACAAATTGGTGAATTCACCTTCTGACATCCAGTGGAACAGCCACTTACAATAGTGCATCTAAATCATTAAGGGGGGGGGGGTGGTGAGAAGGATTATCCTATCTAGGTGATGTGAAGAGGTGGGGTTTCAGGTGTCTCCGGAAGGTGGTGATTGACTCCGCTGTCTGGCGTCGTGAGGGAGTTTGTTCCACCATTGGGGGGCCAGAGCAGCGAACAGTTTTGACTGGGCTGAGCGGGAACTGCTTCCTCAATGTGGTAGGGGCGAGCAGGCCAGAGGTGGATGAACGCAGTGCCCTTGCTTGGGTGTAGGGCCTGATCAGAGCCTGGAGGTACTGCGGTGCCGTTCCCCTCACAGCTCCGTAGGCAAGCACCATGGTCTTGTAGCGGATGCGAGCTTCAACTGGAAGCCAGTGGAGAGAGCGGAGGAGCGGGGTGACGTGAGAGAACTTGGGAAGGTTGAACACCAGACGGGCTGCGGCGTTCTGGATGAGTTGTAGGGGTTTAATGGCACAGGCAGGGAGCCCAGCCAACAGCGAGTTGCAGTAATCCAGACGGGAGATGACAAGTGCCTGGATTAGGACCTGCGCCGCTTCCTGTGTGAGGCAGGGTCGTACTCTGCGGATGTTGTAGAGCATGAACCTACAGGAACGGGCCACCGCCATGATGTTGGTTGAGAACGACAGGGTGTTGTCCAGGATCACGCCAAGGTTCTTAGCGCTCTGGGAGGAGGACACAATGGAGTTGTCAACCGTGATGGCGAGATCATGGAACGGGCAGTCCTTCCCCGGGAGGAAGAGCAGCTCCGTCTTGCCGAGGTTCAGCTTGAGGTGGTGATCCGTCATCCACACTGATATGTCTGCCAGACATGCAGAGATGCGATTCGCCACCTGGTCATCAGAAGGGGGAAAGGAGAAGATTAATTGTGTGTCGTCTGCATAGCAATGATAGGAGAGACCATGTGAGGTTATGACAGAGCCAAGTGACTTGGTGTATAGCGAGAATAGGAGAGGGCCTAGAACAGAGCCCTGGGGGACACCAGTGGTGAGAGCGCGTGGCGAGGAGACAGATTCTCGCCACGCCACCTGGTAGGAGCGACCTGTCAGGTAGGGACGCAATCCAAGCGTGGGCCGCGCCGGAGATGCCCAACTCGGAGAGGGTGGAGAGGAGGATCTGATGGTTCACAGTATCGAAGGCAGCCGATAGGTCTAGAAGGATGAGAGCAGAGAGAGAGAGTTAGCTTTAGCAGTGCGGAGCGCCTCCGTGATACAGAGAAGAGCAGTCTCAGTTGAATGACTAGTCTTGAAACCTGACTGATTTGGATCAAGAAGGTCATTCTGAGAGAGATAGCGGGAGAGCTGGCCAAGGACGGCACGTTCAAGAGTTTTGGAGAGAAAAGAAAGAAGGGATACTGGTCTGTAGTTGTTGACATCGGAGGGATCGAGTGTAGGTTTTTTCAGAAGGGTGCAACTCTCGCTCTCTTGAAGACGGAAGGGACGTAGCCAGCGGTCAGGGATGAGTTGATGAGCGAGGTGAGGTAAGGAGAAGGTCCCCGGAAATGGTCTGGAGAAGAGAGGAGGGGATAGGGTCGAGCGGGCAGGTTGTTGGGCGGCCGGCCGTCACAAGAAGCGAGATTTCATCTGGAGAGAGAGGGGAGAAAGAGGTCAGAGCACAGGGTAGGGCAGTGTGAGCAGAACCAGCGGTGTCGTTTGACTTAGCAAACGAGGATCGGATGTCGTCGACCTTCTTTTCAAAATGGTTGACGAAGTCATCTGCAGAGAGGGAGGAGGGGGAGGGGGAGGAGGATTCAGGAGGGAGGAGAAGGTGGCAAAGAGCTTCCTAGGGTTAGAGGCAGATGCTTGGAATTTAGAGTGGTAGAAAGTGGCTTTAGCAGCAGAGACAGAGGAGGAAAATGTAGAGAGGAGGGAGTGAAAGGATGCCAGGTCCGCAGGGAGGCGAGTTTTCCTCCATTTCCGCTCGGCTGCCCGGAGCTCTGTTCTGTGAGCTCGCAATGAGTCATCGCAGTCCTTCCCCTCTTCTCCTGTGGACGCCCTGTACAGTCCAACCTAGCCAGTCCTTCCCCTCTTCTCCTGCTCTCCCCTCCACTGTCTCTACCTCCTACCAGTGACCACAGTTTCAGCGTAGTGATGTCAGAGACTCATCAGAAATAATAACCTGGAACGAAGGCAGGTGGTTTGAGTTGAGTTGTTGATCGGGCTGTACTTTAGGTTGAGCATATGTTTCCAGGTTTGGGGTCCGGTGGGGGGTTGGTTTGCGGTTGGAGGGTGGGCTATGACAAGAGGCCCACTAGGGGGGGGGGGGGGACTTGTGGTTCTGGTGGTTCTGGGGACCCTGGCGTTAACCTCTAGATGACCAGTGGATATTCATCTACACCTGCATTGCTTGCTGTTTGTGAGGTTTTAGGCTGGGTTTCTGTACAGCACTTTGAGATATCAGCTGATGTAAGAAGGGCTTTGAAAATACATTTGATTTGATATCACCGCCACTAGGATGGCCTCTGGCAGCTTGTCCCTTATCCTTCCACCCAACTGACCTCTTGTCACTCTGTCTATCTACCAGCTGTATATCCTCTCTGTAGTAACAGTCACTATTTACCATCAATTCAACTATGGGCTGTATATCCTCTCTGTCGTAACAGTCACTACGTACCATCCATTTAACTATGGGCTGTATATCCTCTCTGCAGTAACAGTCACTACGTACCATCCATTTAACTATGGGCTGTATATCCTCTCTGTAGTAACAGTTACTACGTACCATCCATTTAACTATGGGCTGTATATCCTCTCTGTCGTAACAGTCACTACGTACCATCCATTTAACTATGGGCTGTATATCCTCTCTGCAGTAACAGTCACTACGTACCATCCATTTAACTATGGGCTGTATATCCTCTCTGTCGTAACAGTCACTACGTACCATCCATTTAACTATGGGCTGTATATCCTCTCTGTAGTAACAGTCACTACGTACCATCCATTTAACTATGGGCTGTATATCCTCTCTGTAGTAACAGTCTCTACGTACCATCCATTTAACTATGGGCTGTATATCCTCTCTGTAGTAACAGTCACTACGTACCATCCATTTAACTATGGACTGTATATCCTCTCTGTAGTAACAGTCCCTACGTACCATCCATTTAACTATGGGCTGTATATCCTCTCTGCAGTAACAGTCACTACGTACCATCCATTTAACTATGGGCTGTATATCCTCTCTGTCGTAACAGTCACTATGTACCATCCATTTAACTATGGGCTGTATATCCTCTCTGTAGTAACAGTCACTACGTACCATTCATTTAACTATGGGCTGTATATCCTCTCTGTATATCCTCTCCACATTTATCTTATACTCCCTGTACATAGCTCCACATTGATCTGGTACTGGTACTTCCTGTATATAGCTCCACATTGATCTGGTACTTCCTGTATATAGCTCCACATTGATCTGGTACTCCCTGTATATAGCTCCACATTGATCTGGTACTCCCTGTATATAGCTCCACATTGATCTGGTACTCCCTGTATATAGCTCCACATTGATCTGGTACTTCCTGTATATAGCTCCCTTCATGTGTATTTTGACCATCTTTGGGTTCGTCAACAAGCATTTCTTGTTGAGGTTTTGGTTCATTCAACAAATAACATTTTATTTTATTTCATTTTTGTGAGTGTGTATGTGTTTGCTCGGTGTCAGTATGCCTGAGTGTGTTATTTGTGTGTGAGTGCATGTGTGTGTGTGTGTGTGTGTGTGTGTGTGTGTGTGTGTGTGTGTGTGTGTGTGTGTGTGTGTGTGTATGTGTGTGTGTGTGTGTGTGTGTGTGTGTGTGTGTGTGTGTGTGTGTGTGTGTGTGTGTTTGGTAGTGTCAGTGTACAGTATGTGTGTGTGGATAGAGATCTGAGAGTGCATACAGCCAGTGCAGGTGTAGAACATGTGTGTGTGTGTGTGTGTGTTTGTTTGAGTGTGCGTGTGTGTGTGTTTGAGTGTGTGTGTCTGTGTTGTAAAGAGGGCAAGGGTATCTCGCCTCAGGGAGAGGGAAGGTGTTCAGTCCTGGGTACAGGGCAGATCAAAGTTTGGGAGACTTGGTTGTTGGACAGGGGCCAGCTCTGGCCTGCTTTCTCCCCAGCCCAGGGTGTGACACGGCCGGGTAACAGCCCTCAGCAGCGTGGGGAGGCTCCTGGAAGTCTGGAGCTTTGAGTCACCACCGACACAATAATGAAACAATTATAACGAGATAAAAAACGGAATTAACGCGGAATGATTTGAACCATTGATCCCAATCTCAGGCGCTTGGATTGGCTGATTCCTAAATGGCACCATATTCCTGATTGGCTCAGAGCTTTCAGTCTACCATGGT
>NW_027010248.1:0-33947 GCF_036934945.1 Oncorhynchus masou masou
GTAAGGGTAAAGGTTTGGGATAGGGTTAAATGTAGGTACTCATTCTGAATGGTTAAGGTAAGGGTAAAGGTTTGGGATAGGGTTAAATGTAGGTGCTCATTCTGAATGGTTAAGGTAAGGGTAAAGGTTTGGGATAGGGTTAAATGTAGGTGCTCATTCTGAATGGTTAAGGTAAGGGTAAAGGTTTGGGATAGGGTTAAATGTAGGTACTCATTCTGAATGGTTAAGGTAAGGGTAAAGGTTTGGGATAGGGTTAAATGTAGGTACTCATTCTGAATGGTTAAGGTAAGGGTAAAGGTTTGGGATAGGGTTAAATGTAGGGACTCATTCTGAATGGTTAAGGTAAGGGTAAAGGTTTGGGATAGGGTTAAATGTAGGTACTCATTCTGAATGGTTAAGGTAAGGGTAAAGGTTTGGGATAGGGTTAAATGTAGGTACTCATTCTGAATGGTTAAGGTAAGGGTAAAGGTTTGGGATAGGGTTAAATGTAGGTACTCATTCTGAATGGTTAAGGTAAGGGTAAAGGTTTGGGATAGGGTTAAATGTAGGTACTCATTCTGAATGGTTAAGGTAAGGGTAAAGGTTTGGGATAGGGTTAAATGTAGGTACTCATTCTGAATGGTTAAGGTAAGGGTAAAGGTTTGGGATAGGGTTAAATGTAGGTACTCATTCTGAATGGTTAAGGTAAGGGTAAAGGTTTGGGGTAGGGTTAAATGTAGGGACTCATTCTGAATGGTTAAAATAGCCATGTCCCTTAGTGGACGTAGTACATCCAATAGACCAGGTTGAAGAAGGTAAAGGCGATGGGGAAGATGACGCGGGACCACTTGTCTATGGCGTTGACATCCGTCAGGTCTGGGATCTTGACTTTGAGCTGCGACGCCACCTCTTCAAGGAATACCTAGGATAGGATAAGTAATCCTTCTCACCCCCCCTTAAATGATTTAGATGCACTATTGTAAAGTGGCTGTTCCACTGGATGTCAGAAGGTGAATTCACCAATTTGTAAGTCGCTCTGGATAAGAGCGTCTGCTAAATGACTTAAATGTGTAAAGGTTTGGGTTATGGTTAAATGTAGGTGCTCATTCTGAATGGTTAAGGTAAGGGTAAAGGTTTGGGATAGGGTTAAATGTAGGTACTCATTCTGAATGGTTAAGGTAAGGGTAAAGGTTTGGGATAGGGTTAAATGTAGGTACTCATTCTGAATGGTTAAGGTAAGGGTAAAGGTTTGGGATAGGGTTAAATGTATGTACTCATTCTGAATGGTTAAGGTAAGGGTAAAGGTTTGGGATAGGGTTAAATGTAGGTACTCATTCTGAATGGTTAAGGTAAGGGTAAAGGTTTGGGGTATGGTTAAATGTAGGTACTCATTCTGAATGGTTAAGGTAAGGGTAAAGGTTTGGGATAGGGTTAAATGTAGGTACTCATTCTGAATGGTTAAGGTAAGGGTAAAGGTTTGGGATAGGGTTAAATGTAGGTACTCATTCTGAATGGTTAAGGTAAGGGTAAAGGTTTGGGATAGGTTTAAATGTAGGTACTCATTCTGAATGGTTAAGGTAGGGTAAGGTTTGGGATAGGGTTAAATGTAGGTACTCATTCTGAATGGTTAGGTAAGGGTAGGTTTGGGATAGGGTTAAATGTAGGTACTCATTTCTGAATGGTTAAGGTAAGGGTAAGGTTTGGGATAGGGTTAAATGTAGGTACTCATTCTGAATGGTTAAGGTAAGGGTAAGGTTTGGGATAGGGTTAAATGTAGGTGCTCATTCTGAATGGTTAGGTAAGGGTAAAGGTTTGGGATAGGGTTAAATGTGGGGACTCATTCTGAATGGTTAAGGTAAGGGTAAGGTTTGGGATAGGGTTAAATGTAGGGACTCATTCTGAATGGTTAAGGTAAGGGTAAAAGGTTTTGGGGTATGGTTAAATGTAGGGACTCATTCTGAATGGTTAAAATAGCCATGTCCCCTTAGTGGGCGTAGTACATCAATAGACCAGGTTGAAGAGGTAAAGGCGATGGGGAAGATGATGGCAAGGACCACTTGTCTATGGCGTTGACATCCGTCAGGTCTGGGATCTTGACTTTGAGCTGCGACGCATACCTCTTCAAGGAATACCTAGGATAGGATAAGTAATCCTTCTCACCCCCCCTTAAATGATTTAGATGCACTATTGTAAAGTGGCTGTTCCACTGGATGTCAGAAGGTGAATTCACCAATTTGTAAGTCGCTCTGGATAAGAGCGTCTGCTAAATGACTTAAATGTGTAAAGGTTTGGGTTATGGTTAAATGTAGGTGCTCATTCTGAATGGTTAAGGTAAGGGTAAAGGTTTGGGATAGGGTTAAATGTAGGTACTCATTCTGAATGGTTAAGGTAAGGGTAAAGGTTTGGGATAGGGTTAAATGTAGGTACTCATTCTGAATGGTTAAGGTAAGGGTAAAGGTTTGGGATAGGGTTAAATGTAGGTACTCATTCTGAATGGTTAAGGTAAGGGTAAAGGTTTGGGATAGGGTTAAATGTAGGTACTCATTCTGAATGGTTAAGGTAAGGGTAAAGGTTTGGGATAGGGTTAAATGTAGGGACTCATTCTGAATGGTTAAGGTAAGGGTAAAGGTTTGGGATAGGGTTAAATGTAGGTACTCATTCTGAATGGTTAAGGTAAGGGTAAAGGTTTGGGATAGGGTTAAATGTAGGTGCTCATTCTGAATGGTTAAGGTAAGGGTAAAGGTTTGGGATAGGGTTAAATGTAGGTACTCATTCTGAATGGTTAAGGTAAGGGTAAAGGTTTGGGATAGGGTTAAATGTAGGTGCTCATTCTGAATGGTTAAGGTAAGGGTAAAGGTTTGGGATAGGGTTAAATGTAGGGACTCATTCTGAATGGTTAAGGTAAGGGTAAAGGTTTGGGATATGGTTAAATGTAGGGACTCATTCTGAATGGTTAAGGTAAGGGTAAAGGTTTGGGATAGGGTTAAATGTAGGTGCTCATTCTGAATGGTTAAGGTAAGGGTAAAGGTTTGGGATAGGGTTAAATGTAGGTACTCATTCTGAATGGTTAAGGTAAGGGTAAAGGTTTCGGAGGAAAAACAATACTGCTTAGATTTTTTGGAGTCTGATAACTCTGAGGAGGACGTTGGGAAAAAATATATTGGGTATTGAGTAGACCGATACCCCATTTCATCAATCCCCAATCCTTGGGTAAAGCTGTACAGTGCAACATGAATGTCAATACAGACAATAGGCTGACTGGGGAGGTGATTACACACTGTCACAGTCCCGCAATAAGAGCTACAACGCTAATATTCGTGTAAACTATTCACAGTTTTGTTCTGTGGGTGTCACCGAGTAGATTGATTGCTACATTTCATTGCTTCACATTCCAACCTTTTAACATTACCTAGTCTACATATTGCATGATTCCACCCATTGTAACCTTCTGCATCTCTTTCAGAGAGGTAATTTTATTTTGAAGGCAAACCTCAAATTCCACTACTGTGCATAATCCTTATTGTGGCTAGCTTTACAACACATAACCCAGTCAGGCCGAGTCTCACTAGTCGGATGAAGCTAGCTGGCTGCTTATAATGTTAGCTTTGGGAAACAGGGTTAAGTAGCTGGCTAGCTATTTATTTTCATGAACTGAAGTTCAATTTCAATAGGCGAACAATAGCGGCAACCTAGCTAATACTTACTCACAAGGACTCTTAAATCTTAAATCCTTGCTAAGAATAGCTTTTGACATTATTGATCATAGTCTGCTGCTGAAAAAACACATGTGTTATGGCTTTACCCCCTTCTATAATGTGGATGAAGAGTTACTTGTCAAAAGAACACACAGAGGGTGTTCTTTAATGGAAGCCTATCAAATATAATCCAGCTAGAATCAGGAGTTCCCCGGGTAGTTGTTTAGGCCCCTTGCTTTTTTCAATTTTTACTAACGACATGCCACTGACTTTGAGTAAAGCCAGAGTTCCTATGTATGCGGATGACTTAACAATATACACGTCAGCTTCTACAACGACTGAAATGACTGCAACATTCAAAAAGAGAGATGCAGTTAGTTTCAGAGTGGGTGACAAGGAATAAGTTAGCCCTGTAAGGTTCTGCTTTCTTTTCTTAGTCAACCTTGTGTTCTTTTTCTTTGTGGTCTTGAACATAGCCCTGTTTCTTGGTGTTCTTCATTTTTGTTCATTGATTTCACCTGTGTTAGTTTCTCACGGGTCTCCTCAGCTCCCTATTTAGTTCAGTTCTTTCTGTTTGTAGGGTTGTGAGGTATTGTTTGTTTTTGACTGTCTACCTGTGTTTGACCATTGCCTGCCTGTGACCATGATTCCTGCCTTCTGTGAAGGCTTAATAAACATCTGCGCGCACTGCGCGTGAATGTACACATTTTTCTCCCTGAGTATTCATTACAAGCCTAAATATTTCTGAAACGAAAAGCATTGTATTTGAAACAAAACACTCACTAAACCCTAAACCTCAACTAAATCTTGAAATAAATAATGGGGAAATTGAGCAAGTTGAGATGATTAAACTGCTTGGACTAACACTAGATTGTAAACTGTCATGGTCAAAACTGCTGCAGTAGTAGCTGAGATGGGGAGAAGTCTGTCTTTAATAAAGCGATGCTCTGCCTTCTTAACAACACCATCAACAAGGCAGGTCATACAGGCCCTAGTTTTGTCACACTTTGACTACTGTTCAGTAGTGTGGTCAGGTGCCACAAATGACTTCGGAAAATTGAAATTGGCTCAGAACAGGGCAGCACGGCTGGCACTTGGATGTACACAGAAAGTTAATATTAATATGAATGCCAATCTCTCCTGGCTGAAAGTGGAGGAGAGATTGACTTCATCACGAGTTGTCTGTTTGAACTACTGGCACACAGCTTGGACACCCATGCATACCCCACAAGAGGTCTCTTCACAGTCCCCAAGTCCAGAACAGACTATGGGAGGCACATAGTACTACATAGAGCCATGACTACATGGAACTCTATTCCACATCAAGTAACTGACGCAAACAGTAAAATTAGATTTAAAACCAATTTTAAAAACACCTTTTAGAACAGCGGGACTGTGAAGCAACACAAATTTTGTCACCGACACACACACACACACACACACACACACACACACACACACACACACACACACACACACACACACACACACACACACACACACACACACACACACACACACACACGATAACATACGCACTATACATACACATGTATTTACTACTGTAGATATGTGGTAGTGGTGGAGTAGGGGCCTGAGGGCACACAGTGTGTTGTGAAATCTGTCAATGTATTGTAATGTTTTAAAATTGTATAAACTGCCTTAATTTTGCCGGGCCCCAGGAAGAGTAGCTGCTGCTTGGGCAGAAGCTTATGGGGATCCATAATAAATACAAATATAACAATGTGTGAGGTGTATACTTTTGTGATTTAGCCCACTGCAGTGATTATTAACCTTCTATCTTATGTAACCATATCAAGCATAACGTATACTAATTTATTGTCCCCGGATTTACATGTACTATGTTACGTCTAGTCTATGAGACCAGTCTGGGTTTTGTTATGGTTGTGTTATGGTTGTGGTTGTGTGTCTACAGCTCTGCAGGAAGCATTTGACCAGGACTGGGAAGCAGGTTGGATCACACAGAGCAGCTACAGGAACGGTTCAGATGACGGGGTCCTGGCCTACAAACTACTGGTACAGACCGGACGCAGGAAAGGCCCATCAGCGTTAACCAGGTGAAAGACATGTATTAATACCAGACTAAACTTCAACCAGGTGAGAGCCATTTATTAATATTGGGCTAAACCCTTTCACTTCAACCAGGTGAAAGCCATTTATTAATATTGGGCTAAACCCTTTCACTTCAACTAGGTGAAAGCATTTATTAATATTGGGCTAAACCCTTTCACTTCAACTAGGTGAAAGCCATTTATTAATATTGGGCTAAACCCTTTCACTTCAACCAGGTGAATGCCATTTATTAATATTGGGCTAAACCCTTTCACTTCAACTAGGTGTAAGCCATTTATTAATATTGGGCTAAACCCTTTCACTTCAACTAGGTAAAAGCCATTTATTAATATTGGGCTAAACCCTTTCACTTCAACTAGGTGAAAGCCATTTATTAATACCAAACTAAACCCTTTCACTGCTTCAGGTGAGACTGGTCTCCAATCCATTTATTAAAACAGAGTGAGTTTGTGATCAATACCCATTTCAACTAGGTGGGAGTACAGTATACTGAAAATCCTTTATCTGAACCAGGTGGGTGCTGGATCGTATGTCATTCACTTTAACCAGGGGAAACCTTGATGATTACTCCCAAGCAAGCCTGTCTGCCTGTCAAGAAGGCATGTTGATGCTCTGTAAAGTTCTATTATCATGTCCTTCTCATCTCTTGTCCTGGCATGTAGCAGTGGTACAATAGGATTGTACAAAATTAGATTTGACAGATCTTTGGAGAATGGGATATTGAGTGGGTCTTTGTGCGTAATGTGCGTAGTAAGTCTTTTGACTTGACTTGGGGTTAGTAGGCCAGGTAGGTCGGCCTACCAGAGATTGTATGAATTTTCCTTTTGTTTTGTGAGTCAGTCATGATTAAATGATTAGAGTTAATCTCAAGTGACCTCAGTCGCAAGTTAGATAAAACTAAACGGTCTAAAGGAACTATGGAAATGAGGGTATCTCTCTCTCTCTCTCTCTGTCTCTCTCTCTCTCTCTCTCTCTCTCTCTGCCTCTCTGCCTCTCTCTCTCTGCCGCTCTCTCTCGATTTTAAGCCCTTACCGGGACTGCAAACCATCCTCTGAAAAAGCTATTAAGCCACTTTCTGCTATCTACAGGCTAGAGATGCCCGACTCTAACCATAGTGTGTCTTTGTGTTCCCTTCTGCTTCAGATAAGACTGTGTAACAGCTTTACCGTGTTCCGAGTTCCGAGCTGGGTGTGATAGTAAGCTGCTAGACAGAGGAAGGGGAAATAGATTACAATATAACGCCTCCTGGAGTCTCTCTAATTGTGTAGCCTAGCAGTATTTCCCAAATGGTGATCTGCTATAGATGTTGTTCTGTTAGTTAGAAAGGCGTTTGCCTTTGGTTGGTTGTTGGTGAACAACTGGCCTAGATGTCACAAAACAGTCAGGGCCTGGGAGGCGTGCCGGCCGTGCTCCATGGGCTTCCCGTGACAGCTTAAGGACATACAGTTGTCACGTATCCTTAATGCAAGACAGACCTCTCTCTCTTTCCCCCTCTCTCCTCTTTCCCTCTTTCTCTTTCTCTCTCTTCTTTCTCTTTTTTCTCTCTCTCTTCTCTCCCCTCTTTCTGTTAATTTTCTCTGTTCTCTGCTGCCACATTCCCCTTCAATGAGTGAAGAGGAGCTGTGACCTACTCGATCTCTTTCAGACAACACTGTCTGTGTGTGTGCGTGTGTGCGTGTGTGTGTGTGTGTGTGTGTGTGTGTGTGTGTGTGTGTGTGTGTGTGTGTGTGTGCGTGCGTGCGTGCGTGCGTGCGTGCGTGCGTGCGTGCGTGTGTGAGAGAGAGAGAGAGTACGTGTGTGCATTTTTCTGTCAAGGTGTGCATTCATATACTGTACAGTAGCAACTGTATTTTTCCCCCTTTCAGATTAAGAACAGATATTTTCCAACCCCAGCACCACAGCTTTCTGGAGAGGGATTCCTTATGACCGAGGGTATTATATGGGAGCTGGCGATGTGTGTGTTTCAGAGACAGCGATAGAGGGTAGGCTTCGAGGGGACTCATACGGTAGATACACCTATAGCTAATCTCTTGGCAGTAGTGTGGAAACCTACCAAAAAAGGGACTATGCCAGTTCTGGACTTACTAGATTTACACATCTGGTTTTTCTGGATCTATGTCAAGTAATGCAATGGGGAAAAATGGTACAGCAACCATTTTGGGAGGGGGTGTAGATGACCACACACCATAAGCGACAACAAATTAATTCCCTTTTAAACAACTTCCTGGACAAAATGTTTCACTGTAATATTGAAAGTGTAAACTTGGCAGAAGAAAACCTAAACAGTATATTTGACCTTTCAGCTTCCCTATCAAGTATAACATTTTCAAGAAAATTAACAAGAATGACAAATGGTTTGATGAAAAATTGAGAAACCTATCCAACCAAAAACACAGAGAACCAGAAAACCTGAGCCTGCGCCTTCAGTACAGTGAATCACTAAAACACGCAGAAAAAGATAGAACAGCATGTCAGAAACCAGCTCAATGCAACTGAAGAATCCATGGACTCTAACCACTTCTTGGAAAACACTAAACAAACAACAACATGAAGAGTTATCTATCAAAACGGAGATGTATGGGAAAACCCCTTCTCCAATATTTTTGGCCCTATAACAAAGAACAAACAGCAAAAACATATACATGATCAAATACATATCTTAGAATTTACTATTAAAGACTACCAGAACCCACTGGATTCTCCAATTACATTGAATGAACGACAGGACAAAATACAAACCCTTCAACATAAAAAGGCCTGTGGTGTTGATGGTATCCTCAATGAAATGATCAAATATATAGACTGGATATAGATATAAATTGGATATACTTAAACTCTTTAACATCGTCCTTAGCTCTGGCATCTTCCCCAATTTTTGGGACCAGGGACTGATCACCCCAATCCACAAAAGTGGATATAAATTTGACCCCAATAACTATGCGTCAACAGCGACCTTGGAAAAATCCTCTGAATTGTCATTAACAGCAGACTCGTACATGTCCTCAATGAAAACAATGTACAGAGCAAATTTCAAATGGGCTTTTTACCAAATTACCATACGGCAGCCCACGTATTCACCACACCCTAATTGACAAACAAACAAACCAAAACAAAGGCAAAGTCTTCTTTGTTGCCCTCAATAAAGCTTTTGACTCAATTTGGCATGAGGGTCTGCTATACAAATTGATGGAAAGTGGTGTTGGAGGAAAAACATGCGACATTATAAAATCCACGTACACAAACAACAAGTGTGTGGTTAAATTTGGCAAAAAAAACGCATTTCTTTCCACAGGGCCGTGGGGTTAGACAGGGATGCATCTTAAGACCCACCCTCTTCAACATGTATATGAACGAATTGGTGAGGGCACTAGAACAGTCTGTAGCACCCGGCCACACCCTACTAGAATCTGAAGTAAAATGTCTACTGTTTGCTGATAATCTGGTGCTTCTGTCCCCAACCAAGGAGGGCCTTGAACCAATATCTTCTGCATAGATTCTGTCAGACCTGGGCCCAGACAGTCAAGGACTGGGAAGTGGGTCGGATCACACAGACACAAATAATGGTGTTCCAAGAAAGGTCCAGTTGCCAGGACCACAAATACAAATTCCATCTCGACACCGTTGCCCTACTAGCACACAAAAAACTATACATATCTCGGCCTGAACATCAGCGCCACAGGTAACATCCACAAAGCTGTGAACAATCTGAGAGACAAGGCAAGAAGGTCCTTCTATGCCATCAAAAGGAAGATAACATTTAACATACCAATTAGGATCTGGCTAAAAATACTTAAATCAGTCAAAGAGCCCATTGCCATTTATGGTTGTGAAAATTAGAAAATCTGAATGCATAATTCTGCAGAAATATCCTCATTGTACAATGTAAAACACCAACTAATGCATGCAGAGCAGAATTAGGCTGATACCCACTAATGATCAAAATCCAGAAAAGAGCTGTTTAATTCTAAAACCACCTAAAAGGAAGCAATTCCCCAACCTTCCATAACAAAGCCATCACCTACATAGAGATGAATCTGGAGAAGAGTCCACTAAGCAAGCTGGTCCTGGGGCTCTGTTCACAAACAGACCCCACAGAGCCCCAACCAAATCATGAAAAAACAAAAAGATGATTACTTGACAGATTGGAAAGAATGACCAAAAACTGAGCTAACTAGAATGCTATTTGGCCCTGAACAGAGAGTACGCAGTGGCATAATACTTGACCAATGTGACTGACTCAAACATAAGGAAAGCTTTGACTCAGTGAACATAGCCTTGCTATTGAGAACGGCTGCCGTAGGCAGACATGGCTCCCAAGAGAAGACAGGCTCTGTGCACACTGCCCACAAAATGAGGTGGAAACTGAGCTGCACTTCCTAACCTCCTGCCAAATGTATGACCATATTAGAGACACATATTTCCCTCAGATTACACAGACCCACAAACCCATAATTGGAAAACAAACCCAATTTTGATAAACTCCCATATCTATTGGGTGAAATACCACAGTGTGCCACCACAGCAGCAAGATGTGTTGCCACAAGAAAAGGGCAACCAGTGAAGAACAAACACCATTGTAAATACAACCCATATTTATGCTTATTTATTTTCCCTTTTGTAACTATTTGCACATAATATGACATTTGAAATGTCTTTATTCTTTTTTTGAACAGTGTTTACTGTTAATTGTTATTGTTTATGTCACTTTTGTTTATTATCTACTTCCCTTGCTTTGGCAATGTAAACTTATGTTTCCCATGACAATAAAGCCATTGGAGAGAGAGAGAGAGAGAGAGAGAGAGAGAGAGAGAGAGAGAGAGAGAGAGAGAGAGAGAGAGAGAGAGAGAGAGAGAGAGAGAGAGAGAGAGAGAGAGAGAGAGAGAGCCCTTTTGTTCTCTGTCTGGATCCGAGAGAGAGAGAGAGAGATTTTTGTATTGTTACGCTATCTCAAGCTTACCCCCTGTGGGCTCTGTGGGGAGAAGGAGCTACAGTAGCTAGCTGATTCTGTTAGGGAATGGAGTTAACTTAGTTGTAAAATAAATGTGCTAGCTAGTTTGATGTGATGAAGAAGTGTGCTGTAATAGATGTAAAGTTCAGGAGCTAGCGACTAAGGCTTGAGCTATAGCCATGGGAGGGTAGCTAGCTACTAGCCTGCCCTGTTGTGGAAGTGAGGTAACCAAATATTTGTGTAGGGGAAATGAGGTAGAATTGTGAGAGAAAGTAGTGAGGAATCTAGTAATCTCTCATAGGACTAGGAGGGAGCACACTGTAATCAGGGCTGTGCGCTAGCCTTTGCTCGCTAGTTCTGTTGGAGAGGTAGGCTGGTTCTCAACACGTAACATGCATGTTTTTTTTGTTCTCACATCTGACCGCACCTGAAAAGCTGATTTGGCATTTCCATGTTTAAATTTAGGACTAATAATTCTGTGAAGCTCACCGAGAAATACGGGAATTTTCAGAAGGCACCAGTGTTTGACTGTTTACTTTTCTCTGGGTTGGAGAGAGGGAGAATGTTGTCGCTTATTTTTAAAGCCGGTGCGTTTTCTCATGCTCATGCATGGATATAATTTCTGCGGTGGGTTCATCTGGAGGAAGTTTTGGTTGACATGTTGTTTCTACAATTCACGCTTGTTGCTAACCACCAATATCTCTCTCCTCCTCTCTCTCCTATTGCCTCCTCCCTCTCTCTCATGTGCCTCCTCCCCCTCCTCCCTCTCTCTCTCCCCCTCCTCCCTCCCTCCCCCCTCCCTCTCTCTCTCCCCCTCCTCCCTCTCTCTCTCCCACCTCCTCCCTCTCTCTCACCCCCTCATCCCTCTCTCTCCCCCTCCTCCTTCCCCCTCCTCCTTCTCTCCCCCTCACCTTCCCCCTCCTCCTTTTCTCCCCCTCACAATCCCCCTCTTCCTTCTCTCCCCCTCACAATACCCCTCCTCCTTCTCCTTCTCTCCCCCTCACCTTCCCCCTCCTCCTTCTCTCCCTCTATCCTTCGTTTCGATTATTAACTATTCTCTAGCTGACTAGGCAGCGCTTGGTGGATGCGGATGGCATCATCAACCCGGTGGCGTTTACATCTACCTGACTGCGTGGGTCAGCAACGACCCGGTGGCGTACGCAGCCTCGCAGGCCAACATACGGCCCCACCCCCCGGAGTGGCTCCACGACCGCACAGACTCCATGCTCGAGACACGGCTCAGCAGTGAGTGACCAATCACAGCACACTTTACTACCACAAACACCTTTCAATGGCCAATCATGTCAGACACGCTTTTTTGCACTCAATAATTATTTAGCACACTGGCCTACAGATTTGTCAATTGAATTAAAAAAGACTAAGACTTTATTTAAGAAATGTGCAGGAACTGTTTTTTTCTGCCTCTGGTACCTCTGGTAGCTCATACTGCTTTATGGTGACATGGAGCTATCCATCTGTTTGTATCGCTAAACACACTCATATACATTTATGAACTACTTGTTGTGTTTTGTGGCCTAACTATTCCATGGGTCATTTCACCTTGAGTATAACATTTTACTTATTTTGCTCAACTTCACTTCCATGGGCTTTTATTACATTTGAGCTGCAGTTATTTTAGAGTACATGTTTGTGCCATTCCATCTGTGGAGTTAATTACCCATGTCTACTTTCTGGTTTTAACTGAGGTAGTTTACAGTATACTGAGCTGTGTGTGTGTGGGGGGGGGGGGGGGGGATAGCACGCTGTGGTACTCTAATGGTGCCTGTGGTGAATGTCATAACTCTTACCACAACAGGCCGCTATGGATCACACACACACACACACACTTAAAACTCTGTGACCCCAGAACTGCCTACACCCTGTTCTCATTTCCTTACCACACACACAGAGAGAGTGCGCGCACACAAAGGAAAGGGAAAGACAATTATTGGGAAGAGAAAGGGAGGAAAAGGGTGTGAGAAAGAGAGTGAGGGAAAAGAGGGTGGACAGGAGAGGGGAAGTAAGCAAGCATGGGAAAGAGAGAGAGAGGCTGCCTTTGCATTACAGGGGGGAAGATGTGATTGGATAACAAGCAGTGAGTATAAATATGATTGGCTAAGCAGGGTAGAGTGCTTGGCTATACAGGAACCCCCTGGAGCAGAGCAATGTTGGCAGAGCTCCAACTTCCAGTCCTAATGGACATTTGTAGTGGAGATTATAATGGGCCAAACCATGTTAGCAAGTAGTGCTGGCTGACCCTCCAGGCACTAGAAAGTACACACACACACACACACCACAGAGAGTCTTTGCGGTGACATTTCTGGGATGTTTTTGATCAAACTTGTGTTTTTGAAGGAAAAGTCCTAGGCAAAACTATATGGACTGGATGTTATAGTGTGAGTGTGGTGGATATAAGATATTATACTGGGGGTGTGGTGAGTATAACATATCATAGTGGGGGTGTGGTGGATATAAGATATTATACTGGGGGTGTGGTGGATATAAGATATTATACTGGGGGTGTGGTGAGTATAACATATCATAGTGGGTGTGTGGTGGGTATAACATATTATAGTGGGTGTGGTGAGTATAACATATTATAGTGGGTGTGGTGAGTATAACATATTATAGTGGGTGTGGTGAGTAAAACATATTATAGTGGGTGTGGTGGTATAACATATTATATTGGTGGGTATAACATATTATATTGGGGGTGTGGTGGATATAAGATATTATGCTGGGGGTGTGGTGAGTATAACATATTATAGTGGGGGTGTGGTGGGTATGACATATTATAGTGAGGTGGGTATAAGATATTATAGTGGGGTGTGGTGGGTATAAGATATTATAGTGGGGTGTGGTTGGTATATGATATTATGGTGTGGTGGGTATAAGATATTATAGTGGGGTGTGGTGGGTATATGATATTATGGTGTGGTGGGTATAAGATATTATAGTGGGGTATGGTGGGTATAAGATATTATAGTGGGGTGTGGTGGGTATAAGATATTATAGTGGGGTGTGGTGGGTATAATATATTATAGTGGGATGAGGTGGGTATAAGACATTTCAGTGGGGTGTGGTCGGTATAATATATTATAGTGTGGTGAGGTGGGTGTAAAAAATGTATAAAAGGGTGTTGTGGGTATAAGGAAGCTGAGGGAACATGGGGAGAATGACGTTAGTTTAGAACATGTGTCTTGGCATTGTTGCAATAGTCAATACAAACCAAACGTGTGTGTGAGAGAGGGAGAGAGAGAGAGAGAGAGAGAGAGATAGGTGATGATTCAGGTTGTAATAGTATCAACTTCAGGCCTGATACTCTGCTGTCATTAGCCCATCACTAGGCTGAGACTGGAGAGAATGGATCCCCACACACACACACACACACACTCTTACACGCACACATACATGACATGTCAGTCTCTACCAAGGCTCATGGGACCATGTTCTAGCTCTGCCCACCAGCCAGTCCTGATTAATTTGTGTGGTGAGGCAAAGTGAGTTGGTGCTGAAATATGGTGCACTTGTTTGAATGTTTGAACTCCACCATACCTGCACCTTTTCAAAACCTCTACCCCCCCCCTCTCTCTCTCTCTGTCTAGTTCCTGCTGCTGAGCCCATTGAATATGCACAGTTTCCATTCTACCTCAACGGGCTCCGCGAGACCCCCAGTTTGTGGAGGCCATCGAGTCGGTGCGGGCCATCTGCAGTAACTACAGCCGCCAGGGCCTACCCAGCTACCCCAACGGCTACCCCTTCCTCTTCTGGGAGCAGTACGTAGGCCTCAGACACTGGCTGTTGCTCTCCATCAGCGTGGTGCTAGCCTGCACCTTCCTCGTCTGTGCCCTCTTTCTGCTCAACCCTTGGACTGCCGGCATCATCGTGAGTACTCACAGGCTAACGCAGAGATACACACACAGATGCATACAGCCATCCTTTGCCTTGACGACAGCTTTATACACTCTTGGCATTCTCTCAACCAGCTTCACGTGGAATGCTTTTCCAATAGTCTTGAAGGAGTTCTCACATATGCTGAGCACTTGTTGGCTGCTTTTCCTTCACTCTGCGGTACAACTCATCCCAAACCATCTCAATTGGATTGAGGTCAGGTGATTGTGGAGGCCTGGTCATCTGATGTAGCACTCCATCACTCTCCTTCTTAGTCAAGTAGCCCTTACACAGCCTGGAGGTGTGATGGGTCATTGTCCTGTTGAAAAAGAAGTGATAGTCCAAATAAGCCCAAACCAGACGGGAAGGCATATCGTTGCAGAATGCTGTGGTAGCAATGCTGGTTTAGTGTGCCTTGAATTCTAAATAAATCACTGACAATGTCACCAGCAAAGCACCCCCACACCTCTTCCTCCATGCGTCACGGTGGGAACCACACGTACGGAGATCTGCCATTCACCTACTCTGCGTCTCACAAAGACACAGCGGTTGGAACAAAAAATCTCAAATTTGGATTCATTAGATTTACAACCGTCTAATGTCCATTCCTCGTGTTTCTTGGCCCAAGCAAGTCTCTTCTTATTATTGGTGTCCTTTAGAAGTGGTTTCTTGACAGCAATTCAAGCACGAAGGCCTGATTCATGCAGTCTCCTCTGAACAGTTGATGTTGAGATGTGTGTGTTTATTGAACTCTGTGAAGGATTTATTTGGGCTACAATTTCAGAGGCTTGTTACTCTAATAAAGTTTTCCTCTGCAGCAGAGGTAACTCTGGGTCTTCCTTTCCTGTGGCGGTCCTCATGAGAGACAGTTTCATCATAGCACTTGATGGTTTTGCGACTCCACTTGAAGAAACTTGAAAAGTTCTTGACATTTTCCACATTGACTGATCTTCATGTCTTAAAGTAATGGCGAACTGTCGTTTCTCTCTTCTTATTTTAGCTGTTCTTGACATAATATGCTCTTGGTCTTTTACCAAATAGGGCTATCTTCTGTATACCACCCCTACCTTGTCACAACACAACTGATTGGCTCAAGTAGGAAATAAATTCCACAAATTAACTTTTAAAAAGGCCTGTTAATTAAAATGCATTCCAGGTGACTACCTCATGAAGCTGGTTGAGAGAATGCCGAGAGAGTGCAAAGCTGTCATCAAGGCAAAGGGTGACTACTTTGAAGATTATAAAATATGTTTTGATTTGCTTAACTTTTTTGGTTACTGCAAGATTCCATATGTGTTATTCCATCGTTTTGATGTATTCACTATTATTCTACAATGAAAAAAAATAAAAATAAAAACTCTTGAATGAGTAGGTGTGTCCAAACTATCGACTGGTACTGTATATATGAATAAAAAAAATAAGAAATTACCAAAGTTACAATAGATTGCCATAGATTTTCAGTTAATTATACCCAAATTCCGGTAATTTAGGTAAATTACCAGTTGCTTTGCAACCCTACTCATGTGAATGCACACACATGCAAACGCACACACACATTCTAAAGTGGCATTCTTTTTTGCATTGAATATATGGGCAGAATGTGTGTTGACATCATATATCAGTATAAAGTCCATTTTCATAAATCTGTCAGATTAGACTCCTGTAAAAGGAGACTTCCTTATTACAGAACATTCCAATCCATCAGTTTTAAACCTCCACTCCCATACACTGTGTGACTGTGGGAGTGTGGAGAGGAGAGGGAGGAGAGAGGTGGTGAGTGGAGGAGAGGGAAGGAATGAAGTGTGTGGAGGAGAAGAGAAGGTTGGAGAGTAGTGGTGAGTGGAGGAGAGGGAAAGGAGGACAGGAGTGGTTAGTGGAGGAGCGGTGAGTGGAGGAGAGTAGTGGTGAGTGGAGGAGAGGGAAAGGAGGACAAGAGTGGTGGTGAGTGTAGGAGAGGGAAAGGAGGACAAGAGTGGTGAGGAGAGAGAGGAGAGGAGTGGTGAGTGGAGGGAGAGGGATAGGAGGAGAGGAGTGGTGAGTGGAGGGGAAGAGAGGAGGGGAGTGGTGTGGTGAGGGGGAGGAGAGAGAAAGGAGTGGAGGTGGAGAGGAGTGGTGAGTGGAGGAGAGGGAAAGGAGGACAGGAGTGGTGAGTGGAGGAGCGGTGAGTGGAGGAGAGGGAAAGGAGGACAAGAGTGGTGGTGAGTGTAGGAGAGGGAAAGGAGGACAAGAGTGGTGAGGAGAGGAGAGGGAGAGGAGTGGTGAGTGGAGGAGAGGGGTAGGAGGAGAGGAGTGGTGAGTGGAGGGAAGAGAGGAGGGGAGTGGTGTGGTGAGAGGAGGAGAGAGAAAGGAGTGGAGGAGTGGAGAGGAGTGGTGAGTGGAGGAGAGGGAAAGGAGGACAGGAGTGGTGAGTGGAGGAGAGGAGTGGTGAGTGGAGGAGAGGGAAAGGAGGACAGGAGTGGTGAGTGGAGGAGAGGAGTGGTGAGTGGAGGAGAGGAAATGAGGACAGGAGTGGTGAGGTGGAGGAGAGGGAAAGGAGGACAGGAGTGGTGAGTGGAGGAGAGGAGTGGTGAGTGGAGGAGAGGGAAAGGAGGACAGGAGTGGTGAGTGGAGGAGAGGAGTGGTGAGTGGAGGAGAGGGAAATGAGGACAAGTGGTGAGTGGAGGAGAGGAGTGGTGAGTGGAGGGAGGAAAGGAGGACAGGAGTGGTGAGTGGAGGAGAGGGAGTGGAGGAGAGGGAAGGAGGACAGGAGTGGTGAGTGAGTGGTGAGTGGAAGAGAGAGGGAAGGAGGAAAGTGGAGTGGCCGAGGAAAGGGAGGGGAAGGGAGGGAAGGCTAGGAGTGGTGAGGAGAGGAGTGGTGAGGAGAGGGGTGGAGGAGTGGTGAGTGGAGGGTAACCCTAATCCTTATTACAGAACATTCCAATCCATCAGTTTTAAACCTCCACTCCCATACACTGTGTGACTGTGGGAGTGTGGAGAGGAGAGGAGGAGAGAGGTGGTGAGTGGAGGAGTGGTGAGTGGAGGAGAGTAGTGGTGAGTGGAGGAGAGGGAAAGGAGGACAAGAGTGGTGAGGAGAGGAGAGGGAGAGGGAGTGGTGAGTGGAGGAGAGGGATAGGAGGAGAGGGAGTGGTGAGGTGGAGGGTAGAGAGGAGGGGAGTGGTGTGGTGAGAGGGGAGAGAGAAAGGAGTGGAGGGTGGAGAGAGAGTGGTGAGTGGAGGAGGGGAAAGGAGGACAGGGAGTGAGGGTGAGTGGAGGAGTGGGTGAGTGGAGGGAGAGTAGTGGTGGAGTGGAGGAGAGGGGAAAGGAGGACAAGAGTGGTGGTGAGTGTAGGAGAGGAGAAAGGAGGACAAGAGTGGTGAGGAGAGGGGAGAGGGAGAGGAGTGGTGAGTGGAGGAGAGGGATAGGAGGAGAGGAGTGGTGAGTGGAGGGGAAGAGAGGAGGGGAGTGGTGTGGTGAGAGGAGGAGAGAGAGAGAAAGGGGAGTAGAGGAGTGGTGAGTGTACGAGAGGGAAAGGAGGACAGGGTGGAGAGGAGTGGTGAGTGGAGGGTGAAGGGAGAGGGAAAGGAGGAGAGGAGGTGAGTGGAGGAGAGGAGTGGTGAGTGGAGGAGAGGAGTGGTGAGTGGAGGAGAGGAGTACAGGAGTGGTGAGTGGAGGGAGAGGAGTGGTGAGTGGAGGAGAGGAAAGGAGGACAGGAGGGGTGAGTGGAGGAGAGGGAAAGGAGGACAGGAATGGTGAGTGGAGGAGAGGAGTGGTGAGTGGAAGAGAGGGAAAGGAGGACTAGTGGTGAGTGGAGGATAGGAGTGGTGAGTGGAGTGGACGCGAGGAAAGGGAGGGGAAGGGGAGGAGAGAGAAGGATAGTAGTGGTGAGGAGAGGAGTGGTGAGGAGAGGAGTGGAGTGGTGAGGAGAGGAGAGGGGTGGAGGAGTGGAGAGTGGAGGAGAGGGATGGGAGAAGTGGTGAGTGGAGGAGAGGGATGGGAGAAGTGAGTGGAGGAGAGGGAAGAAGGAGAACAGTGGTGAGTGAAGGAGAGGGAAAGGAGGGACGAGTGGTGAGTGGAGTGGAGTGTGGACGCGAGGAAAGGGAGGGGAAGGGAGGAGAGGGAAGGATAGGAGTGGTGAGTGGAGGAGAGGATGGGGAGGAGTGGTGAGTGGAGGAGAGGGGATGGGAGAAGTGAGTGGAGGAGAGGGAAGAAGGAGAAGAGTGGTGAGTGGAGGAGAGGGAAGGAAAGGGAGGAGTGGTGAGGGAAGGAAGAGACGGGAGGAAGGAAGGGGAGAAGAGAGACGGGGAGTGGAGGAGAGGAGATCATGCTGCTGTGTTTTCTAGCCCAGTCCTGTCCCAGTGTTTATCTTGTGCTGTTGTGTTTAGTCTACTCTGTCTCTCCCAAAAACGGACCTAAAATAAATGGGGATAGGACACAAGTTACCCAAGCAACCCTTAATTCCACCTAAAATACAGCCCCGTTTCCCCTATTTCTCTCCTACACATGTGCTGTAGGGGTTTCAGTGATACACGCATGCATGCACTCACAAAGTTAATTGTATTCAGAACTCTTGACCTTTTCACACATTTTGTTACATTACAGCCCGATTCTAAAGTGAAAACTGTTTTATAGAAATTTTACAAATGTATAAAAATGAAATTCCTTATTTACACAAGGTGCATCTTGTTTCCATTGATCATCATTGAGATGTATACTCCAAGTTGTAGAAACCTGTGGTGAATTCAATTAATTGGACATTATTTGAAATGCACACATCTGTCTAGATAAGGTCACAGTTGACAGTGCATGATCAGAGTAAAAACCAAGCCATGAGGTCGAAGGAATTGTCCTTAGAGCTCCGAGACAGAGTTGTGTCGAGGCACAGATCTGGGGAAGGGGACCACAAAAGTGTATGCAGCATTGAAGGTCCCCAAAAAACAGTGGCCTCCATCATGCGTGAATATGAAGAGAGCTGGCCGCCCAGCCAAACTGAGCAATCAGGGAGAAGGGCCATGGTCAGGGAGGTGACCAAGAACCTAATGGTCAATCTGACAGTGCTCCAGAGTTTGTCTGTGGTGATGGGAGAACCTTTTCAGAAGGACAACCATCTCTGCAGAACTCCACCAATCAGGCCTTTATGGTAGAGTGGCCAGACGGAAGCTAGTCCTCAGTAAAAAAGCACATGACAGCCCGCTTGAGTTTGCCAAAGGCACCTAAAGGACTCTCTGACCATAAGAATCAAGTCTGTTGAAATCCAGATCAAAGTCTTTGGCCTGAATGCCAAACGATCACGTCTGGAGGAAACCTGGCACCATCCCTACGGTGAAGCAATTTGGTGGCAGCATGATATGGGGATGTTTTTCAGCAGCAGGGACTGGGAGACTAGTCAGGATCAAGGGAAAGATGAACAGAGCAAAGTACAGAGAGAGATCCTTGATGAAAACCTGCTCCAGAACCTCAGACTGGGGCAAAGGTTCACCTTCCAACAGGACAATGACCTAAGCATACAGCCAAAAATACGCAGGAATGGCTTCGGGACAAGTCTCTGAATGTCCTTGAGCTGCTCCAGCCAGAGCCCGGACTTGAACCAGATCGAACATCTCTGGAGAGACCTGAAAATAGCTGTGCAGCAACGCTCCCATCCAACCTGACCCAGAGCTTGAGATCTGCAGAGAACAATGGGAGAAGCTCCAAAAATACAGGTGCCAATCTTGTAGCGTCATACCCAAGAATACTTGAGGCTGTAATCACTGCCAAAGTTGCTTTAACAAAGTATTTTGAGTAAAGTGTCTGAATACTTATGTAAATGTAATATTTCAGTATTTTAATACATTTGCAAAAATTTCTAGAAATCTGTTTTTGCTTTGTCATTATTTTATTTATTTTGAGTCCCATAGGGCGGCGCACAATTGGCCTGAAGCGTCGTCCGGGCCGTCATTGTAAATAAGAATTTCTTCTTAACTGACTTGCTTAGTTAAATAAAGGTTACACACACCACACTGACCAATAAGTTATTTTGTTGACATTTACATATGTCCCCATTACCAGTAAAACATAATCAAAACCTATTTCTTTCACTTACTTGCTGTGCTGTTTCGTTGTTCTGAAGTTTCATTCTCTTAACCAAGATTTCAATGGAACACCATTTGGGTCTTTGCGTGTCAAAAGATACATGTCAAATAACACTATTTACGTGTAATCAGAAGTTGCGGTCGAAACAAATTATGCTTTGTACCAATGCAGTATTGTAAACGTATCATTCGTGGCCGGGTGTTTGTTTGTTTTCAGAACAGCATTGACAGTGTTTTTGTACAGCTTTGACAGTGTTTTTGTACAGCTTTGACAGTGTTTTTGTACACAGCTTTGACAGTGCTTCTGTATCTTTTTTTGACATGCAACGACCTAAACGGCGTTCTATAGTATGTATGTCGTGAAGCTAATAGCAGTGACGCTATTATTGTGTTACTCCTGT
This sequence comes from Oncorhynchus masou masou, assembly GCF_036934945.1. Taxonomy (NCBI): domain Eukaryota; kingdom Metazoa; phylum Chordata; class Actinopteri; order Salmoniformes; family Salmonidae; genus Oncorhynchus; species Oncorhynchus masou. The sequence continues at coordinate 21,056 of NW_027010248.1, forward strand.
AGGGCAAAATCTGGAAAAATAGCACACTTGGCAGTGTGTACTGGTGCTCGACCAGTCGGCGAAAGCCAACATCACCCACGACAGAGAACGGTTGATTGTCAAGGGCAATGATTTCCATTATCTTGGCGTTAATGGATTTCACATTTGAGTTGTCTCGCTGAAATGTTTTTACTCTTTCAAATGACTGTTCGACTTGTTGACTGCTCGATCCACACAGCAGACATTGTGTGGGGCTAGGTTAGGAATGCTGTGTTGCACGTGCAGCGCAAAATTTTACGCAGCGTCATTACGTCCGTTACCTACGTTACATAGGTATGACATCGTAGCTTTGACATAGTTTTTCACATCGCCATTAACCTCTTGATACTCCCCCCATCCCGGAGCCGGGATCGTGAATAAAGCCTCAGGCTCATTAGCATAACGCAACGTTAACGATTTCTGAAAATCGCAAATAAATTGAAAATAATGCGCCTGCTCTCAAGCTTAGCCTTTTCTAACAACACTGTCATCTCAGATTTTCAAAATATGCTTTTGAACCATAGCAAATCAATCATTTGTGTAAGAGTATTGCAAGCTAGCTTAGCATTTTTCGTAGCATTTAGCACGCATAACATTTTCACAAAAACCAGATAACCAAATAAATAAAATCATTTACCTTTGAAGAGCTCGATGTTTTCAATGAGGAGACTCTCAGTTACATAGCAAATGTTCAGTTTTTCCTGAAAGAATCTTTGTGTAGGAGAAATCGCTTCCGTTTTTGTACATCACATTTGGCTACCGAAAAAAAAAACGAACCGAAAATTCAGTCACCAAAACGTCAAACTTTTTCCGAATTAACTCCATAATATCGACCGAAACATGGCAAACGTTGTTTAGAATCAATCCTCAAGGTGTTTTTTCACATATCTCTTCATTGATATGCAGTTCGTGGAAGCCTGCTTTCCCCTCAGAATCGCATGGAAAATACCAGCAGCTGAAAATGACGCACCAATTTCGACGGAGGACACCGGGCGGACACCTGGAAAATGTAGTCTCTTATGGTCAATCTTCCAATGATATGCCTACAAATACGTCACAATGCTGCAGACACCTTGGGAAACGATAGATAGGGCAGGCTCACATTCCTCTCGCATTCACAGCCATATATAAGGAGACAATGGAAAACAGAGCCTCAAAATCCTGCTGATTTCCTGGTTGCCATTTCATCTTGGTTTTGCTTGTAGCTCCCGTTCTAGGGCACCCACAGACAATATCTTTGCAGTTCTGGAAAATTCAGAGTGTTTTCTTTCCAAAGCTATCAATTATATGCATAGTCGAGCACTTTGTGACAAATATCTTGTTTAAAACGGGAACGTTTTTCATCCAAAAATGAAATAGCGCCCCATAGCATCAAACTAGACATTGGGCTGGATACCGATGTTGGCATTTTTAGCTAATATCGTCCGATTCTGATATGTTCACCACATATATCGTGCATCCCTTGCTGTTTTTAATTCTCATTTTCTTTTATGGGGGCGGGCGTGTTTTTAAACAATATCACTGGAAATATATTTTTTTTAAGTTCAAGCGTCTTTGACAGAGGGGATCAAGCTGATTCTATATAATTTTACAGAGGCCAGTTCATGACGGAAGGCTTGCTCATTTTTTAGCAAGCGTTTATGACAAATCAGGACAGGTCGTTTCACTGAGCAGCCATTATGAACACAGGCTGTAAAACAGTGATCACTAAGGTACCAGTCTGGTGTTTTCTCTAATGACCTATCAAGATTATTTGTGAGGATAACATAGAGGAGAGTAGCCTTTTCTGGGTGTTTAGAGTCATACTTGTGGGGTTGGTAATAATCTGAGAAAGATTTAGGAGTCCCATTGCTTTAGGACTTGTTCAGGTGGTTTATGCATGTCCGAGTTTAGGTCACCTAGCAGGAAAAATGCAGACTTGGTGTAGAGGCCAGGATAGAGCTTAGGGCAGGTAGGGTACATGTCGGTGCTGATGGAGGACGATAGCACCCAGCAACAGTCAACAAAGAGCTATTTGGAAGATTAATGCTTAAAACAGCAAATGAAAATGTTTGGGGACAGACTTAGTGGAGACAACCCGGCACACTGAAGGTGGTTCTTGGTAAAGATTGCCACTCCACACCTTTGGAAGATATGTCTTGCCGAAAAAAAGTTTATAACAATAAAGGTTAACATCAGTGTTCAAAACACTCTTTCCTAACCACGTCTCAGTAAATGACCAACACATCTGAATTGGAGCTGTGAACCCCTCACTTTCAGTTGATCCATTTTAGGTAATAAGCTTCTAGTGTTAACGTGCAGCAGGCTTTTACGAGAGCAGAAATCAGTGAGGCAGATATCAGATAACAAGCTCTAGAATTGGGGCTAGCAAGAGTAGATGTGGGCCAGGGGTACATGCACATTTCCAGATATCATCAACAGTAATACAGTCAAGGCACGGCAGAGGACAGGAAGAGCTCTGCAGTGCTGATTTTTGCCATCTGAATGTGCATCAGATGGCAACAAGATAATTTTGTACAGCAATTTCATCGGGTAGCATGAAAAAAGAAGCAGGCGAGAGCTGGTTAGAATAGGATGGGAGGCCAAACGTCAATGTAACCAATAGAGTCAGAGTCCCGAGTGTGGGAACAAACAGTCTGTCCCACGGTTGGGTGAAGAAAGTTTGTAGTCAATAAAGTATGCAGGAGTCATGAGGCAAATAGCAAAATGAACATTAAAAAGTGTGGTGGAGGTACCTGTACCAGACAGGGGACAGATCGCCAGGTGGAATCCAAGCAGCAGTGCAGCAGGCAATGGGAGTAGGTGTCACACCCACTTGGGAGAAGCTTTTATTTCTGGAGGCAGATTTCTTGTAGGAAATGCCAGTGAATGGTCTCTGAACAGCAGGAGTGGGCTTCAGAGGACGCTTCAAAGACTCCTGTCACTTGTTGGGGTATTATGGGGTATTGTGTGTAGATCGATGTGGGAAAAACAATTAAATTCATTTTAGAATAAGGCTGTAACATTAAAAGTCAAGGGGTCTGAATACTTTCCGAATGCACTGCATACTGTACAATCAATGTCAATATACTTGGTGAAATAATGGTTACTAAACAGTACTCAGCATGACAGGGGCCCATACAATTATCTTTGAATTTTCCCAAATTCTGTTTTATTTTTCCCGGTTTTGAATTTCTTTCTGTTTTTTTCCTCTCAATAGTACAATTATTCATAGAGAAACAATGAAAATGGATGTTCTGATTCCATGTTAATGCTTAAATCACATCACAATAAAATGTTTTAGGTCTGAGGGGAAACTACACATTTACATTTTAGAGGGTAACCCCTTTAATTGCTCATCTAGCAAGAGAGGAATGTGTTGATCTAGCGGCGTTCCTGTTGTTAGGCCTACTGCTGCAGCACGTCATGCCAGATCTTGTAAAACAATTGCCACCCAATTGATACAAATAATAATGATATAGTTCTGCCAGGTAAGGTAAATATTCCGTTATGCATAGTATATGTGTTTTATTTGATGACTATCATTTCATTCCCAAGTCATCATCTCATCTCTATAGAGCTGCTGTCTATGCCATCTGACAGAATCACTATTGTAGTAGTTCTTCAAAGTAAATAAGGCATGTGACTGCTGATATATCAACCAAAAATCACCCAGATCATGCATTTTCAGGTATAGGTATCTTGCAAAGCAACTTCTCTCTATCCCTGTCCATCATACATTCTCGAGCTACTCATAGGCGAGCTACTCATAGGTGTGCTACGATCTACCTGTTGGAAACCCCTGCTCTCGCTTGAGAAACCAAATAAAATGACAAGTTATGGCGGTGCCTCAAGTTGAACCATTTGCTTTGTCCAGACCAAACCACCAGTATCCTACCTATCCCCTGTGTCCTAACCCCCATAGCCAAACCCTTACCCCTGCCCTTACCCTACCCCTTACCCTCAGCTACAGGCCACACACACACTAGTGATGACTTTGACTCCAGGTATCAATTTGTTAAAAACTATGTATATTATCATTTTTTGCTAGCTCTGTATTTGTCATCCACATTTTTCATGATCTCTCTTGCCTGTCTGCAGCAGACATAGAGTTAGCAATATGCTTGGAACATAAAATTGCAGTAAAATCGCAGCATCAAAATGTATTGTATTGTGAGAACTCTGGCAATTCCAAGCCCTAACACACATACACACACATTTTGTTCTGCTTTTCTTGTGGGGACCTAAAATACATTTCCATCTCGAAATCCTATTTTCCCTAACCCATAACCTAACTCCTATGTCTAAACCTAACCACTAATCCCTTTACCCTAACCCTAATTCTAACCTTCATTTTAACCCTAATCCTACACATAACCCTAAATTTAAAATAGCCTTATCCTAATAGGGACGCGGGAAATGTCCCCACAAGGGTGAATTTTCCTTATTTTACTATTCTTGTGGAACTTCTGAGTATTTTAGATCCCTACAAGTTTAGAAGGACCAACCCACACACACACAGCCCACACGTGTTTTGGATGGGATGTTAAACAGGTGACCTGACTCTGAGGTCACTAAATATAACATTGCACTTATTGTAAGAGTAGGGGGTGTTAACCCGGTTGTCATGGATAAATTCCCAATCTGGCCCTCATCATGGCCACCTAATCATCCCCAGCTTCCAATTGGCTCATTCATCTCTCTCCTGTAACTATTCCCCAGGTCGTTGCTGTAAATGAGAATGTGTTCTCAATCAACTTACCTGGTAAAATAAGGGTAAAATAAAACCTTTAAATATCCTTGAGGAGACCCAAAATAAATTTCCATTCAAAATGCTATTTTCCCTAAACTAACCTTTAACTCTTAACTCTAAACTCTAAACCCTAAACCTAATGGCCTTTGTCCTCATGGGGATGTGGTTCTTGGTTCGAGGGAAATGTTCCTTGTTTTACTATCCTTGTGGGGACTTTGGGAATTTTGTCTCTGATGACCGTAGAGATGTTTGGATTCATGCTGGGGTTGTTCCCTGGGTTAAAACTGTAGATGGTCTCTAATGGTCATTAACGGTTGTGTTGCGGTCTGTCTGTTTCAGGTCCTGGTCCTGTCTCTGATGACCGTGGAGCTGTTGGTATGATGGGGCTGATAGGGATCAAGCTCAGTTCTGTTCCTGTGGTCATCCTCATCGCCTCAGTCGGCATAGGAGTAGAGTTCACTGTACATGTTGCTCTAGTGAGTACACACACACACAATGTCTTTTGCTATCCTTGTGGGGACCTAAAATCCTATTTTCTATAAACCCTAACCCAAAACACCCTAACCATAGCATAACCCTAACCGTAAACCTAACCCCTAAGCCTAAAATAGCTTAACACACACACAAAGTGTTTTGTATATTTTCAAATGACATTCTAGATTTTCTGGATTAGTTGTGTGTGTACGTTGCAGGCGTTGCTCACAGCGATAGGGGACCGTAACAGACGGGCAGTGCTGGCGTTAGAACACATGTTTGCTCCTGTGTTGGACGGAGCCTTCTTCTACTCTACTAGAGTCCTCATGCTAGCAGGCTCTGAGTTTGACTTCATGCGTCAGGTGAGTGGGACCAGTTGTGGGACACATACATACACACACACACACTCACACATACAGTACACACGCACATGAACACATACACTCATGCACAAAGACTACATGCACACTCAAATACACATGCACACACTCATGGAAAGAGACTCAAACTCTCACACACTCAATCTTTCACACTCTCTACAAGTAAAGCACAAAACTATTTGACATAAACAATTGCATTTATAAGTTTTATTGACAAATGTGAATAAAAAATGTCAGCAAAAAGCCTGATGAAAATGAATTCATATGAATGCTGTAAGTACAGACATTGTTTGCTCAGTGGGAAATTAATGTCAAACTCGTCAAGTAACAACTGTGTGGGAGTTTGTGAGCTTCATGTCCTGGGGTTTCTGTGATCTTCTGTGTAGAAGAACCCCTTACAGTATTATAGACACTATGTCCTGGGGTTTCCTTTGATCTTCTGTGTAGAATAACCCCTTACAGTATTATAGACACTATGTCCTGGGGTTTCCTTTGTCTTCTGTGTAGAATAACCCCTTACAGTATTATAGACACTATGTCCTGGGGTTTCCTGTGATCGTCTGTGTAGAAGAACCCCTTTACAGTATTATAGACACTATGTCCTGGGGTTTCCAGATCTTCTGTGTAGAAGAACCCCTTACTGTATTATAGACACTATGTCCTGGGGTTTCCTGTGATCTTCTGTGTAGAAGAACCCCTTTACAGTATTATAGACACTATGTCCTGGGGTTCCTGTGATCTTCTGTGTAGAAGAACCCCTTACAGTATTATAGACACTATGTCCTGGGGTTTCCTGTAATCTTCTGTGGTAGAAGAACCCCTTACAGTATTATAGACACTATGTCCTGGGGTTTCCTGTGATCTTCTGTGTAGAAGAACCCCTTACAGTATTATAGACACTATGTCCTGGGTTTCCTGTGATCTTCTATGCAGAAGAACCCCTTTACCTTCTACCTACCAGCTTGTGAGCGTTATAAAGAAAAACATGTTACATGTGCGTGTTCGCTCAAACCGTTCGCATTCTACAGGGGCTCCTTCTGCGATCTGTCCTTCTCTCAAAATCACCAGCTGAGAGTTCAGCCCCATGAATCACACAGACTAATGTTGGGTATTTAGGGATGCAGAAAAGTGTGAATCCCAATGGTACAGAGAATGTAGCTCAAACACACAATGTTTTAAAAGGATTAGAAGTCCAAAACGTACCCAGGTGTACAGTGAGCCTGTTGGTTAACCAAAGTCAGAATGGCATGATCCAAACAGCTAATCAGCTATTGCTCTGTTCAATCCATTCAATATCATTACATTTGACATTTCTTATGTAAAAATGCTCAGAGACAGCCATGTATGCATTAACAAGATCAATTATGCAAATCGTACATTGACTTAGTTTTTACCAATTGAACTACTTAACAACATAATGGTAATTTATTTGAATGGCAAATCTCCATTGATAAACTGGGTGAATCAAGATGTATCCTAGGCCTATTTACATGAATGCATATTCAATAAGAGTGTGCTACACATTGAGTTACTGAGCTTGTTTTGGCTGATTTCAGTGGATAGAGATCACAGACAATCTGTTTCCCTTCAATTTTGGGACTTATTTTATTGTACTGCTCATCATCATTTGCAGAGAAGTGGCTTATTTTCTAAAAGTGTGAGGAGGGGTAGTGAAGTGATGTTGGCTTCAACATTTTCGACATTTCTACCTGCCGGTGTCACATTATTCAAGTGTGTTATCTTCTGTGGTGTTTCTGTGGTGTCAGTCGAGCGTTAAGGCTGTGCCTGAGCCTGCATGTCACAGGAATCTACCTGAAACACCACTCATCCGTGAAGGCCGCTTTTCCCTCCATCCCTTTCTACTCTCTCGCTCTTTCTCTTGCTCTTTCTCTCTTCTTTCTCTTGCTCCCTCGTTCTCTCCTCTCTCTGTCTTTCTCTGTCGCTCTCTCTGACACACACACACACACATCAAATGCTACTGTAGTTGAGGGGAAGGACGGGAGAAATGCAAATTAAAACTTACACGGGGGAGGTGTGAGACAAGGTTCCTATTAAGTGCTAAGCATATTGGCTCTAAATAAAACATGTTCATTGGTAGTACTGCTGCTTTAAATTTAAATTGATTGAGATACAGCCTACAGTATATTGCGCCTCTACTTTTGAAGCACATGTGGTGCACCTGAAATTAATATGTAACACTGTAACGGCATTTTTCCCATTGAGATGCATTAAATTGAAAATTGTACACTGTCTCTTTAAAAATGTTGGATTTGTGACATGCAAGAGATCTCTCATTCATTGATTGCTATGAACATTAATCTCCTGAAGAACATATCCCTTTTCCTTTCATTCTGTGCCCCAAAGTGTTTGGTTATACTGATAAAGTTACCAGGTTGTTAGCTAGCTAGCCAATGACGTAACATGACTGAACAAAGTGTAAACAAATGGTTAATGATGTAAAATGCAATCCCGGCGATCCGCTATGGCAGGGGTACTCGAGTACTATTTGAGAGATCCGGTCACACATTTCCTGAACAGCAAAGGTCCGGATGGATATCACCATTTATCGACGTAGTAACAAACCCACACGTCGCAACCCATGCGACCCCAAACTGTTCGTACCCCTCTCAAACGGTTCATTCCCACAATTCTCCACATTTTGCATAGGGCTGTGATATTTTTGTTTTAAATCAAATTTCCATTTGTCCATGTCTTACATGTGTTTATGTGATACCAGGGGTTGAAGCCCGGCTAGATTGCTATTAAATATCCAATGGCAAAGACAATATAGGGAAGAGAGATAAATTCTGAACAGTTAGTCCTCGGGGTTTTGCCTGCAACATAAGTTCTGTTATACTCACAGACATGATTCAAACAGTTTTAGAAACTTCAGAGTGTTTTCTAACCAAATCTATGAATAATATGCATATCTAATATTCTTGGTGAAGAGTAGCAGGAATAGAATGAAGGCCTCATTTATCCAAAAGTGAAAATTCTGCCACCTAGCTTAAGAGGTTATTAAATCAAATTTCCATTTGTCCATGACTTACATGTGTTTATATGATACCAGGGGTTGAAGCCAGGCTATTATTCGTATTTTAATATTGTTTTGTAGTCGAGACCTGCAGTCCGCCAGTTGGGTATGGGGACGCTATAGAAAGATACAAATGTTGCGGCGGTTATAAGGGTCTTTTTACCTGGTTGGGTTACAAGTGAGCCGTTGTAGTAATGGTGCAACCATGACGCTATCGAATCTGCACCAACGGTTTTCTCTAGGGCACTCGGAAACAACGGTACAGCCAAATCTTTATCATTAAAACAATCATTATCTGGGAGATCTTTCCCTAGTCTCACAGTGGGTGCTCCCAGAATAAAACTCCCAGAATAAAACTGGTCACACAGCAAAATATTTTGCTGCATATGCGACCCAGTTGATCGTGACTTAGAGCCGTAGCTAAGCATATCTTGGAACAGTGTCTAGGTTATGTCTGCAGACTACTGTCTAAGTAGCCATTAAGGAGGAAGTTGTCTCTCTTTAAGCAAATAGGGCCATCTGCACTCATGTGGTCTGGAAACACACACACACACACACCGCCCTGCTCCCTGACCTTGCTTATCATGGGGGTCAACGATGGCGTGCTTAGAGTGAGAGTGTCTGCGGTATTCTGTGCCTAAAGACTGCAGAATAACAAAACAGCCAACTCCTATTTTTCTTTTCATGCCGAAATAAATGTTTCCCCTGACTCTCCTTGTCAACCCCTCAAATGTTTTCACTACAAGCAGCTCCAGCAGTGTGTGTGTTTGTGTGCGTGGGTGGGTGGGGTGCTTGCGTGTGTGTGTGTTCCAGTGTAGATGTGGCTTTAAACCAAGGCAGAAGCTCTGTGAGTTCAGCTACTTTCCCCGTCTTCGTGTTGCAAGAGGCCAACAGAGAGGAGAGTGGGAAAAGGGAGCGAGGAGAGGTTGGAAAGGGAGAGAGGAAAGGGAGACAGAATAGGGAGGAAAGGGAGAGAGAATAGGGAGGAAAGGGAGAGAGAATAGGGAGGAAAGGGAGAGGGAATAGGGAGGAAAGGGAGAGGGAATAGGGAGGAAAGGGAGAGGGAATAGGGAGGAGAGGGAGAGGGAATAGGGAGGAAAGGGAGAGGGAATAGGGAGGAAAGGGAGAGGGAATAGGGAGGAAAGGGAGAGGGAATAGGGAGGAAAGGGAGAGGGAATAGGGAGGAAAGGGAGAGGGAATAGGGAGGAAAGGGAGAGGGAATAGGGAGGAAAGGAGAGGGAATAGGGAGGGAAGGGAGAGGGAATAGGGAGGAAAGGGAGAGGGAATAGGGAGGAAAGGGAGAGGGAATAGGGAGGAAATGGAGAGGGAATAGGAGGAAAGGGGAGAGGGAATAGGGAGGAAAGGGAGAGGGAATAGGGAGGGAAGGGAGAGGGAATAGGGAGGAAAGGGAGAGAGAGAATAGGGGGAAAGGAGAGAGAATAGGGAGGAAAGGGAGAGGGAATAGGGAGGAAAGGGGAGAGGGAATAGGGAGGAAAGGAGAGGGAATAGGGAGGAAAGGGAGATGGAATAGGGAGGAAAGGGAGAGGGAATAGGGAGGAGAGGGAGAGGGAATAGGGAGGAAAGGGAGAGGGAATAGGGAGGAAAGGGAGAGGAATAGGGAGGAAAGGGAGAGGGAATAGGGAGGAAATGGAGAGGGAATAGGGAGGAAAGGGAGAGGGAATAGGGAGGAAAGGAGAGGGAATAGGGAGGAAAGAGGGAATAGGGAGGGAAGGGAGAGGGAATAGGGAGGAAAGGGAGAGGGAATAGGGAGAAAGGGAGAGGGAATAGGAGGAAAGGGAGAGGGAATAGGGAGGAAAGGGAGAGGGAATAGGGAGGAAAGGAGAGGGAATAGGGAGGAAAAGGGAGAGGGAATAGGGAGGAAAGGGAGAGGGAATAGGGAGGGAAGGGAGAGGGAATAGGGGAGGAAAGGGAGAGAGAATAGGGGGAAAGGGAGAGAGAGAATAGGGAGGAAAGGGGAGAGGGAATAGGGAGGAAAGGGAGAGGAATAGGGAGGAAAGGGAGAGGGAATAGGGAGGAAAGGGAGATGGAATAGGGAGGAAAGGGAGATGGAATAGGGAGGAAATGGAGAGGGAATAGGGAGGAAAGGGAGAGGGAATAGGGAGGAGAGGGAGAGGGAATAGGGAGGAAAGGGAGTGGGAATAGGGAGGAAAGGGAGAGAGAATAGGGAGTCTCAGCCCCTGTCCCATTCTATAGCCTGTCTAAAAAGGCCTGTTTATTGATGCTACTTTGCTGGGAAAACTGAATCAGCTGCTCTCTTTTCTTCTCTCTCCGTCTCTCGCACACACGTACTGAATAAACACACACACACACACACACACACACACACACACACACACACACAGGCAAACGAAAAGAGGAGGAAAGCCTTCCCTAATGAAGGAACTGGAGAGGGGAGAAAGACGAGTAGGAGAAAGAAAGAGAATGAGTTTTACCTGAAACACTGGAGATTTAATTAGACAGGGTGTTTTACCTGATACACTGGGGATTTAATTAGACAGGGTGTTTTACTTGATACACTGGGGATTTAATTAGACAGGGTGTTCTACCTGATACACTGGGGATTTAATTAGACAGTGTCACGTTCGTCATACCGAGGAGACCAAGGCGCAGTATGAGATAAATACATTCTTCTTTATTTAAACAAAGAACACTAAACAAACTAACAAAAATAACAAAACAAATGTGAAGCTATAAACACGAGTGCTGACATACAACTACACATAGACAATAACCCACAAAACCAAAATGGAAATGGCAACCTAAATGGCGTCCCCAATCAGAGACAATGATAAACAGCTGTCTCTGATTGGGAACCAGTTCACCATAGACCTACATATACCAAGACATACTAAAACCCCATAAATATACAAAAACCCAAGACAGGACAAAAACACCTAGACAATACAAAAACTAAACCAACCACCCATGTCACACCCTGACCTAACAAGAATAATAAAGAAAACAAAGATAACTAAGGTCAGGGCGTGACACCCCCCCCAAAGGTGCGGACTCCTGGCCACAAACCTAAACCTATATGGGAGTGTCTGGGTGGGTATCTAACCTCAGTGGCGGCTCTGGTTCTGGGACCGTCGCTGGAGGCCCCGGACTGTGGACCGTCGCTGGAGACCCCGGACTGTGGACCGTCGCTGGAGACCCCGGACTGTGGACCGTCGCTGGAGACCCCGGACTGTGGACCGTCGCTGGAGACCACAGCCCAGTGCGTCCGGTGTCTTCGCCACGCACGCTAAAGTCACCATCCAGCCAGGACGGGTTGTGCAGGCCCTTAGTTCGAGACCTCCAGTGCGCCTCCACGGCCCGGTCTATCCTGTGCCTCCTCCTTTTAGACCAGGCCTCCAGTAGGTCTCCCCAGCCTGGTGATTCCTGTGCCTGTCTCCTGTCCGGCGCCGCCAGGAGTCTCCCTCCTGCCCGGCGCCCGCTGCGAGGGTCCCCAGTCCGGGGTCGTAAAGAAGGCCCACCCGGACCCTCCCCTTTAGAGTCAGGTTTTAGAGTCAGGTTTTGCGGCCGGAGTCCGCACCTTTGAGGGGGGGTACTCAGGGTGTGGTGCTGTTCATTGTTCTCTTTCTATTCTTTCTATACTAAATTGTTTCAATTCTATACTTTGATTCTGCCTATTGTTTTAGATCAGAAAAGGAGAGGCCCTTGTCCTTTTGTGCCCCCCTTCTCCCTACTTCCCACTTCTCCCCTTCCTTACTCCCCCCTCAAGCCCCTTCCCCCTTCTCCACATTCTTGACTGCTTTGTTGTCTTCATGTTTGCTTATACACCACACACCCCACTTTCTCTCTCCCTCCCTCCCTCCGCATTTTTTTCCATGCCTTTGAATTAACCAACTCCAGTTAATTGTGCTTCCTTCTCTTTTCTGTGAGGCTTTCTAAAGACTAACCCTCTTTGGCAGGACTTGACAGGTACATTTCTGTTTCCTACTTAACCAACGTACTTGTGCGTGTGTGTCATGGTCTTTTCAGGCATGTGTAATGGTTGATCTAGTTCATATTTAGCACAGCCTCTCTCCTGTTGTTCTGTGGTTGCTGCAGGTATTCTCTTTGTGTACACACACACACACATATACCTATAAACACCCATGCATGCCCGCCCACACCCCACACAAAACACAAACACACACACTCATGTTGGCTGTCAAGCTTACACTGTGGTTTAGCAGATGTGTCTTTGCTCTGATGCCTGTGTTCGGTGTTCATTGTGGTTGTCACATG
>NW_027010249.1:0-33946 GCF_036934945.1 Oncorhynchus masou masou
TACCATATAAACTAGACCCTGACTCACTACCATATAAACTAGACCCCTGACTCACTACCATATAAACTAGACCCCTGACTCACTACCATATAAACTAGACCCCTGACCCACCACCATATAAACTAGACCCCTGACTCTACCCTGACTCACTACCATATAAACTAGACCCCTGACTCACTACCATATAAACTAGACCCCTGACTCACTACCATATAAACTAGACCCCTGACTCACTACCATATAAACTAGACCCCTGACCCACCACCATATAAACTAGACCCCTGACTCTACCCCTGACTCACTACCATATAAACTAGACCCCTGACTCTACCCCTGACCCACCACCATATAAATAGACCCCTGACCCACCCACCATATAAACCTAGACCCCTGACCACCGCAAAAATATAAACTAGACCCCTGACCCACCACCATATAAACTAGACCCCTGACCACCACCATATAAACTAGACCCCTGACCCACCACCATATAAACTAGACCCCTGACTCTACCCCTGACTCACTACCATATAAACTAGACCCTGACCCACCACCATATAAACTAGACCCCTGACTCACTACCATATAAACTAGACCCCTGACTCACTACCATATAAACTAGACCCCTGACCCACCACCATATAAACTAGACCCCTGACCCACCACCATATAAACTAGACCCCTGACCCACCACCATATAAACTAGACCCCTGACTCCTACCCCTGACCCACCACCATATAACCTAGACCCCTGACTCACCACCATATAAACAGGACCCGACTCTACCCCTGACCCACCACCATATAAACTACACCCTGACTCTACCCCTGACCCACTACCATATAAACTCCCTGACCCACCACCATATAAACTAGACCCTGACTCCCCTGACCCACCACCATATAAACTAGACCCCTGACTCTACCCTCTGACCCACCACCATATAAACCACCCCTGACTCTACCCCTGACCCACTACCATATAAACTAGACCCCTGACACCACCATATAAACTAGACCCTGACTCTACCCCTGACCCACCACCATATAAACTAGACCCCTGACTCTACCCCTGACCACCACCATATAAACTAGACCCCTGACTCACTACCATATAAACTAGACCCTGACTCTACCCCTGACCCACCACCATATAAACTAGACCCTGACCCACCACCATATAAACTAGACCCCTGTCCCACTACCATATAAACTCCCCCTGACTCCCCCTGACCACCACCATATAAACTAGACCCCTGACCCACCACCATATAAACTAGACCCCTGACTCTACCCTGACCCACCACCATATAAACTAGACCCCTGACTCTACCCTGACCCACCACCATATAAACTAGACCCCTGACTCCCCCTGACCCACCACCATATAAACTAGACCCCTGACCACCATATAAACTAGACCCCTGACTCTACCCCTGACCCACCACCATATAAACTAGACCCCTGACCACCACCATATAAACTAGACCCCTGACCCACCACCATATAAACTGGACCCTGACCACCACCATATAAACTAGACCCCTGACCCACCACCATATAAACTAGACCCCTGACCACCACCATATAAACTAGACCCCTGACCACCACCATATAAACTAGACCCCTGACCCACCACCATATAAACTAGACCCCTGACTCTACCCCTGACCCACCACCATATAAACTAGACCCCTGACTCTACCCTGACCCACCACCATATAAACTAGACCCCTGACCCACTACCATATAAACTAGACCCCTGACTCACCCCTGACCCACTACCATATAAACTAGACCTGACTCTACCCCTGACCCACCACCATATAAACTAGACCCCTGACTCACTACCATATAAACTAGACCCCTGACTCTACCCCTGACCCACAACCATATAAACTAGACCCCTGACTCTACTCCTGACCCACTACCATATAAACTAGACCCCTGACTCTACCCCTGACCCACCACCATATAAACTAGACCCTGACTCTACCCCTGACCCACTACCATATAAACTAGACCCCTCTACCCCTGACCCACTACCATATAAACTAGACCCCTGACTCTACCCCTGACCCACTACCATATAAACTAGACCCCTATAAACTAGACCCCCTGACTCTACTCCTGACCCACCACCATATAAACTAGACCCCTGACTCTACCCCTGACCCACCACCATATAAACTAGACCCCTGACTCACCACCATATAAACTAGACCCTGACTCTACCCCTGACCCACTACCATATAAACTAGACCCCTGACTCCCCTGACCCACTACCATATAAACTAGACCCTGACCCACTACCATATAAACTAGACCCCTGACTCTACCCCTGACCCACTACCATATAAACTAGACCCTGACTCTACCCCTGACCCACCACCATATAAACTAGACCCTGTCCCACTACCATAAAACTAGACCCCTGACTCTACCCCTGACCCACCACCATATAAACTAGACCCCTGACTCTACCCTGACCCACTACCATATAAACTAGACCCCTGACTCTACCCCTGACCCACCACCATATAAACTAGACCCCTGACCCACTACCATATAAACTAGACCCTGACTCTACCCCTGACCCACTACCATATAAACTAGACCCCTGACTCTACCCCTGACCCACCACCATATAAACTAGACCTGACCCACCACCATATAAACTAGACCCCTGACTCTACCCCTGACCCACCACCATATAAACTAGACCCCTGACTCTACCCCTGACCCACCACCATATAAACTAGACCCCTGACTCTACCCTGACCCACCACCATATAAACTAGACCCCCACTCACTACCATATATAAACTAGACCCCTGACTCTACCCCTGACCACCACCATATAAACTAGACCCCTGACTCTACTCCTGACCCACCACCATATAAACTAGACCCTGACTCTACTCCTGACCCACCACCATATAAACTAGACCCCTGACTCTACCCCTGACCACCACCATATAAACTAGACCCCTGACTCACTACCATATAAACTAGACCCTGACTCTACTCCTGACCCACCACCATATAAACTAGACCCCTGACTCTACTCCTGACCCACCACCATATAAACTAGACCCCTGACTCTACCCCTGACCCACTACCATATAAACTAGACCCCTGACTCTACCCCCTGACCCACCACCATATAAACTAGACCCTGACCCACCACCATATAAACTAGACCCCTGACTCTACTCCTGACCCACCACCATATAAACTAGACCCCTGACTCTACCCCTGACCACCACCATATAAACTAGACCCCTGACCCACCACCATATAAACTAGACCCCTGACTCTACTCCTGACCCACCACCATATAAACTAGACCCTGACTCACTACCATATAAACTAGACCCCTGACTCTACCCCTGACCACCACCATATAAACTAGACCCCTGACTCACTACCATATAAACTAGACCCCTGACTTACCCTGACCCACCACCATATAAACTAGACCCCTGACTCTACCCCTGACCACCACCATATAACTAGACCCCTGACTCACTACCATATAAACTAGACCCCTGACTCTACCCCTGACCCACCACCATATAAACTAGACCCTGACTCTACCCCTGACCCACTACCATATAAACTAGACCCCTGACTCTACTCCTGACCACCACCATATAAACTAGACCCCTGACCCACCACCATATAAACTAGACCCCTGACCCACCCACTACCATATAAACTAGACCCTGACTCTACCCCTGACCCACCACCATATAAACTAGACCCTGACTCTACCCCTGACCCACTACCATATAAACTAGACCCCTGACCCACTACTATAAACTAGACCCCTGACTCCACCCACCATATAAACTAGACCCCTGACTCTACCCCTGACCCACCACCATATAAACTAGACCCTGACTCTACCCCTGACCCACCACCATATAAACTAGACCCCTGACTCTACCCCTGACCCACCACCATATAAACTAGACCCCTGACTCTACCCCTGACCCACCACCATATAAACTAGACCCCTGACCCACCACCATATAAACTACACCCCTGACTCTACCCTGACCCACCACCATATAAACTAGACCCCCTGACTCTACCCCTGACCCACTACCATATAAACTAGACCCCTGACTCACCCACCACCATATAAACTAGACCCCTGACCCACTACCATATAAACTAGACCCCTGACCCACCACCATATAAACTAGACCCCTGACCACTACCATATAAACTAGACCCCTGACTCTACTGACCCACTACCATAAAACTAGACCCCTGACTCTACCCCTGACCCACCACCATATAAACTAGACCCCTGACTCTACACCACCATATAAACTAGACCCCTGACCCACTACCATATAAACTAGACCCCTGACCACCATATAAACTAGACCCCTGACTCACTGACCATATAAACTAGACCCCTGACTCTACCCTAGACTGACCCACCACCATATAAACTAGACCCCTGACCCACCACCATATAAACTAGACCCTGACTCTACCCCTGACCACTACCATATAAACTAGACCCCTGACTCACCCCTGACCCACCACCATATAAACTAGACCCCTGACTCACCCCTGACCATATAAACTAGACCCCTGACTCACCCCATACCCCTGACCCACCACCATATAAACTAGACCCCTGACCACCCTGACCACCACCATATAAACTAGACCCTGACCCACCACCATATAAACTAGACCCCTGACTCTACCCCTGACCCACCACCATATAAACTAGACCCCTGACTCTACCCCTGACCACTACCATATAAACTAGACCCCTGACCCACCACCATATAAACTAGACCCCTGACTCTACTCCTGACCCACCACCATATAAACTAGACCCTGACTCACTACCATATAAACTAGACCCCTGACTCTACCACCATATAAACTAGACCCCTGACCCACCACCATATAAACTAGACCCCTGACTCTGCCCTGACCACCATATAAACTAGACCCCTGACTCTACCCCTGACCCACCACCATATAAACTAGACCCCTGACCACCACCACCACCATATAAACTAGACCCCTGACCCACTACCATATAAACTAGACCCCTGACCCACCACCATATAAACTAGACCCTGACTCTACCCTGACCCACCACCATATAAACTAGACCCCTGACTCACTACCATATAAACTAGACCCCTGACTCTACCCCTGACCCACCACCATATAAACTAGACCCCTGACCCACCACCATATAAACTAGACCCCTGACTCTACCCTGACCCACCACCATATAAACTAGACCCCTGACCCACCACCATATAAACTATCTCCCCTCCTCTCCTTTCCCTTGCTCTTACCCTCTTCCTCACTTATTCCTCTCTCAATCCCTCTCTTACCATATCATTCTTGTTCTCCAGGAAGATGCTGAGTTTCTTGAGGAAGACACCACCAGCACCAGTAGTTCCTCGTTCTCCCGGTCCAGGGTCTTCACCAGCATGTGGACGATGTTCTTGTTTCTCATCTTCAGCTCTGTCCTGGTGTCCTCAGCCAGGTTCAACAACAGGTACAGAGCAACTAGAGGAGAGGAGGACAGAGATGCTAAATGCCCCCTCAGCTACACAGGGAAGAGAGTGAGATGCTAAATGCCCACTCAGCTACACAGGGGAGGAGGACAGCGATGCTAAATGCCCACTCAGCTACACAGTGGAGGACAGAGATGCTAAATGCCCATTCACAATGGAGGACACGATGCTAAATGCCCACTCAGCTACACAGTGGAGGACAGAGATGCTAAATGCCCACTCAGCTACACAGGGAGGACAGAGATGCTAAATGCCCACAGCTACACAGGGGATGAGGACTGAAATAAATGCCCACTCAGCTACACAGGGAAGGAGGACAGAGATGCTAAATGCCCACTCAGCTACACAGTGGAGGACAGAGATGCTAAATGCCCACTCAGCTACACAGGGAAGGAGGACTGAGATGCTAAATGCCCACTCAGCTACACAGGGGAGGACGACAGAGATGCTAAATGCCCACTCAGGGAAGGAGGACAGAGATGCTAAATGTCCACTCAGGAAGGAGGACAGAGATCCTAAATGCCCACTCAGCTACACAGGGGAGGACTACAGAGATGCTACACTCAGGAAGGACTAAATGTCCAGGGAAGATGCTAAATGCCCACTCAGGGAAGGAGGACAGAGATGCTAAATGGGAAGGAGGACAGAGATGCTAAATGCCCACTCAGCTACACAGGGAAGGAGGACAGAGATGCTAATGCCCACTCAGGGAAGGGACAGAGATAGTAAATGCCACTCAGGGAAGGACAGAGATAGTAAAGGAGGACAGGAGAGATGCCCACTCAGCTACACAGGGAAGGAGGACAGAGATGCTAAATGCCCACTCAGCTAAATGCCCACTCAGCTACACAGGGAAGGGAGGACAGAGATGCATTCCATTTCAAATACATTACATTTTACAGAGCTGTCCAGAGTTAGGGGTTAGACTGTGGGGTTAGGGGGTTAGACTGTGGGGTTAGGGGTTAGACTGTGGGGTTAGGGGGTTAGACTGTGGGGTTAGGGGGTTAGACTGTGGGGTTAGGGGTTAGACTGTGGGATTAGGGGTTAGACTGTGGGGTTAGGGGTTAGACTGTGGGGTTGGGGGTTAGTGTGGTTAGACTGTGGGGTTAGGGGTTAGACTGTGGGGTTAGGGGTTATTAAAGTTAGGGGTTAGGGGTTATACTGTGGAATTGGGGGTTGAGACTGTGGGGTTAGGGGTTAGACTGTGGGGTTGGGGGGTTAGACTGGGGGTTAGGGGTTAGACTGTGGGGTTGGGAGTTAGACTGTGGGGTTAGGGTTAGACTGTGGGGTTAGGAGTTGAACTGTGGGGGTTAGGGGTTAGACTGTGGGGTTGGGAAATTTGAACTGTGGGGTTAGGGATTGAACTGTAGGGAGTTGGAGCTGGGGGGTTGGGGGTTGGGCCTGTGGGGTTGGGGGTTAGACTGTGGGGTTAGGGGTTAGACTGTGGGGTTAGGGGTTAGACTGTGGGGTTAGGGGGTTAGACTGTGGGGTTGGGGGTTAGACTGTGGGGTTAGGGGTTAGACTGTGGGGTTAGGGGTTATCACTGTGGGGTAGACTGTGGGGTTAGAGGTTGAACTGTGGGTTAGACTGTGGGATTAGGGGTTAGACTGTGAGTTTAGGGTTTAGACTGTGGGGTTGACCTATTGGGTTGGGGGTTAGACTGTGGGGTTAGGGGGTTAGACTGTGGGGTTAGCGGTTAGACTGTGGGGTTGGGGGTTGAACTGGGGGTTAGGGTTAGACTGTGGGGTTAAGGGTTAGACTGTGGGGTTAGGGGTTAGACTGTGGGGTTAGGGAGTTAGACTGTGGGGTTAGGGGTTAGACTGTGGGGTTAGGGGTTATAGTGTGGGGTTGGGGGTTAGACTGTGGGGGTTAGGGGTTATACTGTGGGGTTGAGGGGTTAGACTGTGAGGTTAGGGGTTAGACTGTGGGGTTAGGGGTTAGACTGTGGGGTTAGGTTTAGACTGTGGGGTTGGGGTTAGACTGTGGGGTTAAGGGTTAGACTGTGGGGGTTAGGGGTTAGACTGTGGGGTTAGGGGGTTAGACTGTGGGGTTAGGGGTTAGACTGTGGGGTTAGGGGTTAGACTGTGGGGTTAGGGGTTAGACTGTGGGGTTAGGGGTTAGACTGTGGGTTTAGGGGGTTAGACTGTGGGTTAGACTGTGGGGTTAGGGGTTAGACTGTGGGGTTAGGGGTTAGACTGTGGGGTTAGGGGTTAGACTGTGGGGTTAGGGGTTAGACTGTGGGGTTAGGGGTTATACTGTGGGGTTAGGGTGTTATACTGTGGGGTTAGAGTGTGGGGTTAGGGGTTAGACTGTGGGGTTAGGGGTTATAGTGTGGGGTTAGGTTAGGGGTTAGACTGTGGGGTTAGGGGTTATAGTGGGGATTGGGGGTTAGACTGTGGGGTTAGGGGTTAGACTGTAAGATGTTGGGGTTAGGGGTTGTAAGTTAGGGGTTAGACTGTGGGGTTAGACTGTGGGGTTAGGGGGGTTAGGGGTTATAGTGTGGGGTTAGGGGTTAGACTGTGGGGTTAGGGTTAGACTGTGGGGTTAGGGGTTAGACTGTAGGGTTAGGGGGTTAGACTGTTGGGGGTTATACTGTGGGGTTAGAGTGTGGGGTTAGGGGTTAGACTGTGGGGTTAGGGGTTAGAGTGTGGGGTTAGGGGTTGACTGTGGGATTAGGGGTTAGACTGTGGGGTTAGGGGGGTTAGACTGTGGGGTTAGGGGTTAGACTGGGGTTAGGGGGGTTAGACTGTGGGTTAGGGGTTAGACTGTGGGGTTAGACTGTGGGGTTAGGGGTTATGTGTGGGGTTAGGGGTTAGAGTGTGGGGTTAGGGGGGTTAGACTGTGGGGTTAGGGGTTAGACTGTGGGGTTAGGGGTTAGACTGTGGGGTTAGGGGTTAGACTGTGGGGTTAGGGGTTAGACTGTGGGGTTAGGGTTATAGTGTGGGGTTAGGGGTTAGACTGGGGTTAGGGTTGACTGTGGGGTTAGGGGTTAGACTGTGGGTTAGGGGTTAGACTGTGGGGTTAGGGGTTAGACTGTGGGGTTAGGGGTTAGACTGTGTTAAAGGGTTATAAAGTGGGTTAGGGGGGTTAGACTGTGGGTGTTAGGGGTTAGACTTTAGGGTTAGACTGTGGGGTTAGGGGTTAGACTGTGGGGTTAGGGGTTAGACTGTGGGGTTAGGGGTTGAACTGTGGGGTTAGGGTTAGACTGTGGGGTTAGGGGTTAGACTGTGGGGTTATACTGTAGTTAGGGGTTGGGACTGTGGGGTTAGGGGTTAGACTGTGGGTTAGACTGTGGGGTTAGGGTTGACTGTGGGGTTAGGGGTTAGACTGTGGGGTTAGGGGTTAGACTGTGGGTTAGGGGTTAGACTGTAGGGTTAGGGGTTAGACTGTGGGGGTTAGACTATGGGGTTAGACTGTGGGGTTAGGGGTTAGACTGTGGGGTTAGGGGTTAGACTGTGGGGTTAGGGGTTAGACTGTGGGGGTTAAGGGTTAGACTGGTACCTCTCAGCAGCTGCTCCTGTTTCACCAGTAGTCCCTGGTACTTCTTAAAGGCCTTCTCATGTTCCTTCCTCAAGGCCTGGTTGTCAGGGTCGTCTTCACGTAGTTACAGTCAAGGAAGGGTTCTGATTGACAGACTGAAGGGGGTACATGGGGAACTGACACACCTTGGGACCAGCATGCATTTCCCACAGCAGACGTTCTCATCACATAGAAAACATCTGTTGTAGGAAATGAATGCTTAGAAAAACCCGTGAAGAGGTGTTCAATGTCAGTCCTAAACACTTCTGGTTCTCATCCTCTCCTAATCAGGGACAGATTCAGACCTGGGACACCAGGTGAGTGGAATTAACTACCAGGTAGAAACAAAAATCAGAAAACTGACAGTGAACAGCCATGCAGAGGATATAAATCTTCTAACCCAGACACTAACCCAGACCCTAACCCCAGACCATAAACCTAACCCAGACCATAAACCTAACCCAGACCATAAACCTAACCCGGAAAATAAACCCTAACCCAGACCCTAACCCAGAACCTAACCCAGAACCAGACACTAACCCTAACCCAGAACCTAACCAGACCTAATCCTAACCCCAGACCCAGACACCAACCCAGACCCAGACACTAACCCTAACAGACCCTAATCCTAACCCTAACCCAGGCCATAAACCCGAACCCAGGCCATAAACCCTAACCAGAACATTAACCCTAGCCCAGACCATAAACCCTAACCTTAAACCAGAACCTAACCCAGACCCAGACACTAGCCCTAACCCAGAACCTAACCCAGACCCAGACACTAACCTAGACCCAGACATAACAGACCCAGACCATAAACCAGACCATAAATCCTAACCCAGACGATTAACCTTAACCCAGACCCTAACCCAGACACTAACCCTAACCCAGAACCTAACCCAGACCCTAACCCAGATCCAGACCATAAACCCTAACCCAGACACTAACCCTAAACCAGAACCTAACCCATACCCTAATCCTAACCCAGACCCTAACCCAGAACCTAACCCAGAACCTAACCCAGAACCAGACACTAACCTAGACCCAGACACTAACCCAGACCCAGACCATAAACCAGACCATAAATCCTAACCCAGACGATTAACCTTAACCCAGACCCTAACCTCCAGACACTAACCCTAACCCAGAACCTAACCCAGACCCTAACCCAGATCCAGACCATAAACCCTAACCCAGACACTAACCCTAAACCAGAACCTAACCCATACCCTAATCCTAACCCAGACCCTAACCCAGAACCTAACCCAGAACCTAACCCAGAACCAGACACTAACCCTAACCCAGAACCTAACCAGACCCTAATCATAACCCAGACAGACACCAACCCAGACCCAGACACTAACCCTAACCCAGAACCTAATCCTAACCCTAACACAGGCCATAAACCCTAACCCAGACCATAAACCCTAACCCAGAACATTAACCCTAACCTTAAACCAGAACCTAACCCAGACCCAGACACTAACCCTAACCCAGAACCTAACCCCAGACCCTAATCCTAATTCAGAACCTAACCCAGAACCTAACCCAGACCCAGACACTAACCCAGACCCTAACCCAGACCATAAACCAGACCATAAACCCTAACCCAGACCATTAACCCTAACCCAGAACCTAACCCAGACACTAACCCAGACCCAGACCATAAACCCTAACCCAGACACTAACCCTAAACCAGAACCTAACCCAGACACTAACCCATACCCTAATCCTAACCCAGACCCTAACCCAGAACCTAACCCAGACACTAACTCATACCCTAATCCAGACCCTAACCCAGAACCAGACCCTAACCCAGAACCTAACCCCCGACCCAGACCATTAACCCTAACCCACACAGTAACCCTAACCCAGAACCTAACCTAGACCCTAATCCTAACCCTAACCCAGACACTAACCCTGACCCAGACCCTAACCCAGACCATAAACCGTAACCCAGACACTAATCCAGACACTAACCCAGACCATAAACCCTAACCCAGACACTAACCCAGACACTAACCCAGACACTAACCCAGACACTAACCCAGACACTAACCCAGACCCAGAGCCTGAAGTGAAGGATATATGTCCTGGTCTTCTTCTGCAGTTCGTCCTGCCAGAGGTCGTATCTCTTCAGTTCGTGTTCCATGACATTCATACACAGCGCTCCGATTTTATAGTGGGTCACCAGCCCATGGAACTGGGAGAAACTACATGGAGATAGAAGGTTTAGGGTTAGAGGATTAATACTGATATACTATAGGGTTAGAGGATTAATACTGATATACTATAGAGTTAGGGGGATTAATACTGATATACTATAGAGTTAGGGATTAATACTGATATACTATAGGGTTAGAGGATTAATACTGATATACTATAGAGTTAGAGGATTAATACTGATATACTATAGAGTTAGAGGATTAATACTGATATACTATAGAGTTAGGATTAATACTGATATACTATAGGGTTAGGGGATTAATACTGATATACTATAGGGTTAGAGGATTAATACTGATATACTATAGAGTTAGGGGATTAATACTGATATACTATAGAGTTAGGGGATTAATACTGATATACTATAGAGTTAGAGGATTAATACTGATATACTATAGAGTTAGGGATTAATACTGATATACTATAGAGTTAGATTATACTATAGAGTTAGAGGATTAATACTGATATACTATAGAGTTAGAGGATTAATACTGATATACTATAGAGTTAGAGGATTAATACTGATATACTATAGGGTTAGGGGATTAATACTGATATACTATAGAGTTAGGGATTAATACTGATATACTATAGGGTTAGAGGATTAATACTGATATACTATAGAGTTAGAGGATTAATACTGATATACTATAGAGTTAGAGGATTAATACTGATATACTATAGAGTTAGAGGATTAATACTGATATACTATAGGGTTAGAGGATTAATACTGATATACTATAGAGTTAGAGGATTAATACTGATATACTATAGAGTTAGAGGATTAATACTGATATACTATAGAGTTAGAGGATTAATACTGATATACTATAGAGTTAGAGGATTAATACTGATATACTATAGAGTTAGAGGATTAATACTGATATACTATAGAGTTAGAGTTAATACTGATATACTATAGAGTTAGGGGGATTAATACTGATATACTATAGAGTTAGGAGGATTAATACTGATATACTATAGAGGATTAATACTGATATACTATAGAGTTAGGGGGATTAATACTGATATACTATAGAGTTAGAGGATTAATACTGATATACTATAGGTTAGAGGATTAATACTGATATACTATAGAGTTAGGATTAATACTGATATACTATAGAGTTAGAGGATTAATACTGATATACTATAGAGTTAGAGGATTAATACTGATATACTATAGAGTTAGAGGATTAATACTGATATACTATAGGGTTAGAGGATTAATACTGATATACTATAGAGTTAGAGGATTAATACTGATATACTATAGAGTTAGAGATTAATACTGATATACTATAGGGTTAGAGGATTAATACTGATATACTATAGGGTTAGAGGATTAATACTGATATACTATAGAGGATTAATACTGATATACTATAGAGTTAGAGGATTAATACTGATATACTATAGGGTTAGAGGATTAATACTGATATACTATAGGGTTAGAGGATTAATACTGATATACTATAGAGATTAATACTGATATACTATAGAGTTAGAGGATTAATACTGATATACTATAGAGTTAGAGGATTAATACTGATATACTATAGAGTTAGATGATTAATACTGATATACTATAGAGTTAGAGGATTAATACTGATATACTATAGAGTTAGAGGATTAATACTGATATACTATAGAAAGTTAGAGGATTAATACTGATATACTATAGAGTTAGAGGATTAATACTGATATACTATAGAGTTAGAGGATTAATACTGATATACTATATAGTTAGAGGATTAATACTGATATACTATAGAGTTAGGATTAATACTGATATACTATAGAGTTAGAGGATTAATACTGATATACTATAAGATTAGGATTAATACTGATATACTATAGAGTTAGAGGATTAATACTGATATACTATAAGATTAGGATTAATACTGATATACTATAGAGTTAGAGGATTAATACTGATATACTATAAGATTAGGATTAATACTGATATACTATAGAGTTAGGATTAATACTGATATACTATAGAGTTAGAGGATTAATACTGATATACTATAGAGTTAGGATTAATACTGATATACTATAGAGTTAGAAATTAATACTGATATACTATAGAGTTAGAGGATTAATACTGATATACATAGAGTTAGGATTAATACTGATTATACTATAGAGTTAGAGGATTAATACTGATATACTATGGGTTAGAGGATTAATACTGATTAATACTGATATACTATAGAGTTAGGGGATTAATACTGATATACTATAGAGTTAGAGGATTAATACTGATATACTATAGAGTTAGGGGATTAATACTGATATACTATAGAGTTAGAGGATTAATACTGATATACTATAGGGTTAGAGGATTAATACTGATATACTATAGAGTTAGAGGGGATTAATACTGATATACTATAGGTTAGGGGATTAATACTGATATACTATAGAGTTAGGGGATTAATACTGATATACTATAGAGTTAGAGGATTAATACTGATATACTATAGAGTTAGAGGATTAATACTGATATACTATAGAGTTAGAGGATTAATACTGATATACTATAGGGTTAGAGGATTAATACTGATATACTATAGAGTTAGAGGATTAATACTGATATACTATAGAGTTAGAGGATTAATACTGATATACTATAGAGTTAGAGGATTAATACTGATATACTATAGAGTTAGAGGATTAATACTGATATACTATAGAGTTAGAGGATTAATACTGATATACTATAGAGGATTAATACTGATATACTATAGAGGTTAGGGGATTAATACTGATATACTATAGAGGATTAATACTGATATACTATAGGGTTAGGATATACTATAAGATTAGGATTAATACTGATATACTATAGAGGATTAATACTGATATACTATAGGGTTAGGGGATTAATACTGATATACTATAGAGGATTAATACTGATATACTATAGGAGGGGGATTAATACTGATATACTATAGAGTTAGAGGATTAATACTGATATACTATAGGGTTAGAGGATTAATACTGATATACTATAGAGTTAGAGGATTAATACTGATATACTATAGAGTTAGAGGATTAATACTGATATACTATAGTTAGGTTAGGGGATTAATACTGATATACTATAGAGTTAGAGGATTAATACTGATATACTATAGAGTTAGAGGATTAATACTGATATACTATAGAGTTAGGGGATTAATACTGATATACTATAGAGTTAGAGGATTAATACTGATATACTATAGAGTTAGGGGATTAATACTGATATACTATAGGGTTAGGATTAATACTGATATACTATAGAGTTAGAGGATTAATACTGATATACTATAGAGTTAGAGGATTAATACTGATATACTATAGAGTTAGAGGATTAATACTGATATACTATAGAGTTAGAGGATTAATACTGATATACTATAGGGTTAGGGATTAATACTGATATACTATAGAGTTAGGGGGATTAATACTGATATACTATAGAGTTAGAGGATTAATACTGATATACTATAGAGTTAGAGGATTAATACTGATATACTATAGAGTTAGAGGATTAATACTGATATACTATAGAGTTAGAGGATTAATACTGATATACTATAGAGTTAATACTGATATACTATAGGATTAATACTGATATACTATAGAGTTAGAGGGTTATTAATACTGATATACTATAGAGTTAGAGGATTAATACTGATATACTATAGAGTTAGGGATTAATACTGATATACTATAGAGTTAGAGGATTAATACTGATATACTATAGAGTTAGAGGATTAATACTGATATACTATAGAGGATTAATACTGATATACTATAGAGTTAGAGGATTAATACTGATATACTATAGAGTTAGATTAATACTGATATACTATAGAGTTAGAGGATTAATACTGATATACTATAGAGTTAGAGGATTAATACTGATATACTATAGGGTTAGGATTAATACTGATATACTATAGAGTTAGAGATTAATACTGATATACTATAGAGTTAGAGATTAATACTGATATACTATAGAGTTAGAGGATTAATACTGATATACTATAGAGTTAATACTGATATACCATAGAGTTATTAATACTGATATACTATAGAGTTAGAGGATTAATACTGATATACTATAGAGTTAGAGGATTAATACTGATATACTATAGAGTTAGAGGATTAATACTGATATACTATAGAGTTAGAGGATTAATACTGATATACTATAGAGTTAGAGGATTAATACTGATATACTATAGAGTTAGAGGATTAATACTGATATACTATAGAGGGGATTAATACTGATATACTATAGAGTTAGATTAATACTGATATACTATAGAGTTAGATATACTATAGGATTAATACTGATATACTATAGAGTTAGAGGATTAATACTGATATACTATAGAGTTAGATTAATACTGGATTAATTAATACTGATATACTATAGAGTTAGAGGATTAATACTGATATACTATAGGGTTAGATTAATACTGATATACTATAGAGTTAGGATTAATACTGATATACTATAGAGTTAGGATTAATACTGATATACTATAGAGTTAGAGGATTAATACTGATATACTATAGAGTTAGAGGATTAATACTGATATACTATAGAGTTAGAGGATTAATACTGATATACTATAGAGTTAGAGGATTAATACTGATATACTATAGGTTAGAGGATTAATACTGATATACTATAGAGTTAGAGGATTAATACTGATATACTATAGAGTTAGAGAGTTAGAGGATTAATACTGATATACTATAGGGTTAGAGGATTAATACTGATATACTATAGAGTTAGGGATTAATACTGATATACTATAGGGTTAGGATTAATACTGATATACTATAGAGTTAGAGGATTAATACTGATATACTATAGAGTTAGGATTAATACTGATATACTATAGGGTTAGAGGATTAATACTGATATACTATAGAGTTAGAGGATTAATACTGATATACTATAGAGTTAGAGGATTAATACTGATATACTATAGAGTTAGGGGATTAATACTGATATACTATAGAGTTAGATTAATACTGATATACTATAGGGTTAGAGGATTAATACTGATATACTATAGGGTTAGAGGATTAATACTGATATACTATAGAGTTAGATTAATACTGATATACTATAGGGTTAGAGGATTAATACTGATATACTATAGAGTTAGGGGATTAATACTGATATACTATAGAGTTAGATATACTATAGGGTTATTAATACTGATATACTATAGAGTTAGAGGATTAATACTGATATACTATAGAGGAGGATTAATACTGATATACTATAGAGTTAGAGGATTAATACTGATATACTATAGAGTTAGAGGATTAATACTGATATACTATAGGGTTAGAGGATTAATACTGATATACTATAGAGTTAGAGGATTAATACTGATATACTATAGAGTTAGAGGATTAATACTGATATACTATAGAGTTAGAGGATTAATACTGATATACTATAGAGTTAGATTAATACTGATATACTATAGATTAATACTGATATACTATAGAGTTAGAGGATTAATACTGATATACTATAGAGTTAGATTAATACTGATATACTATAGAGTTAGAGGATTAATACTGATATACTATAGAGTTAGAGGATTAATACTGATATACTATAGAGTTAGAGGATTAATACTGATATACTATAGAGTTAGAGGATTAATACTGATATACTATAGAGTTAGAGGATTAATACTGATATACTATAGAGTTAATACTGATATACTATAGAGATTAATACTGATATACTATAGAGTTAGAGGATTAATACTGATATACTATAGAGTTAGAGGATTAATACTGATATACTATAGAGTTAGAGGATTAATACTGATATACTATAGAGTTAGAGGATTAATACTGATATACTATAGAGTTAGAGGATTAATACTGATATACTATAGAGTTAGAGGATTAATACTGATATACTATAGAGTTAGAGGATTAATACTGATATACTATAGAGTTAGAGGATTAATACTGATATACTATAGAGTTAGAGGATTAATACTGATATACTATAGAGTTAGAGGATTAATACTGATATACTATAGGGTTAGAGGATTAATACTGATATACTATAGAGTTAGAGGATTAATACTGATATACTATAGAGTTAGAGGATTAATACTGATATACTATAGAGTTAGAGGATTAATACTGATATACTATAGAGTTAGAGGATTAATACTGATATACTATAGAGTTAGGATTAATATACTATAGATATACTATATACTATAGAGTTAGAGGATTAATACTGATATACTATATAGAGTTAGAGGATTAATACTGATATACTATAGAGTTAGAGGATTAATACTGATATACTATAGAGTTAGAGGATTAATACTGATATACTATAGAGTTAGAGGATTAATACTGATATACTATAGAGTTAGAGGATTAATACTGATATACTATAGAGTTAGAGGATTAATACTGATATACTATAGAGGATTAATACTGATATACTATAGAGGATTAATACTGATATACTATAGAGGATTAATACTGATATACTATAGGGTTAGGATTAATACTGATATACTATAGAGTTAGAGGATTAATACTGATATACTATAGAGTTAGAGGATTAATACTGATATACTATAGAGTTAGAGGATTAATACTGATATACTATAGGGTTAGAGGATTAATACTGATATACTATAGAGTTAGAGGATTAATACTGATATACTATAGAGTTAGAGGATTAATACTGATATACTATAGAGTTAGAGGATTAATACTGATATACTATAGAGTTAGAGGATTAATACTGATATACTATAGAGTTAGAGGATTAATACTGATATACTATAGAGTTAGAGGATTAATACTGATATACTATAGGGTTAAGGATTAATAATGATATACTATAGAGTTAGAGGATTAATACTGATATACTATAGAGTTAGAGGATTAATACTGATATACTATAGGGTTAGAGGATTAATACTGATATACTATAGAGTTAGAGGATTAATACTGATATACTATAGGGTTAGAGGATTAATACTGATATACTATAGAGTTAGAGGATTAATACTGATATACTATAGAGTTAGAGGATTAATACTGATATACTATAGAGTTAGAGGATTAATACTGATATACTATAGAGTTAGAGGATTAATACTGATATACTATAGGGTTAGAGGATTAATAATGATATACTAGACTAAATATACTATAGTATAGGTCAACTGTATAGGCCACGGAACTGGGAGAAAGTAGGGACAGAACAGGGGACAAGCAATTCATATACTGGAGGAACACTACTACACAAATGGCACTCTTTTTCCTGTATAATCAGTGGTGACATTTCCTGTATAATCAGTGGTGACATTTCCTGTATGATCAGTGGTGACATTTCCTGTATAATCAGTGGTGACATTTCCTGTATGATCAGTGGTGACATTTCCTGTATAATCAGTGGTGACATTTCCTGTATGATCAGTGGTGACATTTCCTGTATGATCAGTGGTGACATTTCCTGTATGATCAGTGGTGACATTTCCTGTATGATCAGTGGTAACCTGTCATTCAGGGCAGGTGGGGCATGTTATTTTGGCCTTAATACGTGTCACAGATCAATTTACAAACCATGTTTAAACAAATCTATATATCATCAAGTTAATAAAGTCGCATACAAACATGGTCTCTTTTTTGCGTTCTTGAATAAGGCATTTCCAAAACACAGGTGTTTCAGCTCAACTCAATGCATTCTGTGGTGGTGGGCCAGCCAGTGGAAAATACGGAGCGCAGGGTTGGTAATGTTCTCTAGTTGCGCGTGATTGGCTCAGCGTTCTGTCACTCATGGAGACACTACGTCACCGCAACATCTACAGGGAGAGCTCAAAATTCAAGCCCCTTGGGTGCTGCCATAGAGTTACATTAGAAGTGCCCATCCAAGAAGGCTCAAGGTCATTGGCCACAGACAAAAGACGTCAAATCTACAGTCGCTTTGATTGGACTGTTGACATCAAGCTCGACAAGCAGTCATCATGAATCAAGTCGACAATCAACTTGCAAATCCTTTTCAATCCTTGTCATATGAAGAGAAATCACGAAGAAAAAGTATAGTATCGGTGCTCATCGGCCATAAACATTACACAGGCTCCGTGGCGAACTGCAAGCATTGTAAAGCAAACATTAGCCTGCTATTCAGTGGAGTGGGTGTGTGGCCAAGTCTGGGTTTAAGGGTCTCTTTTCCAAGCGAAAGGATAAACATTCAACATTGGCGTGCTGCTCATCCAGCATGACTTCTGCTGCGTTCAAAACAACTGGAAACTCAGAACTGGGAACTGTCAGACTTCAGTGAGTTCAAGACAACTGGGAACGAGCTCCGACTGGGAAAATACGTTTTGAATGGTCATCCAATTCGGGATTCCAAGTCGGAACTCGGACATCTTTCTAGAGCTCTGACCTGAAGATCACTGATATCATGTTTCAACCTTTGTTTGCCAGTTGTCTTGAAAGCACCATTGTGTGCCGCCCCTATGGGACTCCCAATCGAACCAGGGACTGTAGGGCTGGGCGTCTCAGGCTCTATCTGATCCTCCTCTCCACCCTCTCAGGGCTGGGCGTCTCAGGCTCCATCAGATCCTCCTCTCCACCCTCTCAGGGCTGGGTGTCTCAGTCTCTATCAGGTCCTCCTCTCCACCCTCTCAGGGCTGGGCGTCTCAGTCTCTATCAGATCCTCCTCTCCACCCTCTCAGGGCTGGGCGTCTCAGTCTCTATCAGATCCTCCTCTCCACCCTCTCAGGGCTGGGCGTCTCAGGCTCTATCAGGTCCTCCTCTCCACCCTATCAGGGCTGGGCGTCTCAGTCTCTATCAGATCCTCCTCTCCACCCTCTCAGGGCTGGGCGTCTCAGGCTCCATCAGATCCTCCTCTCCACCCTCTTAGGGCTGGGTGTCTCAGTCTCTATCAGGTCCTCCTCTCCACCCTCTCAGGGCTGGGCGTCTCAGGCTCTATCAGATCCTCCTCTCAGGGCTGGGCGTCTCAGTCTCTATCAGATCCTCCTCTCCACCCTCTCAGGGCTGGGCGTCTCCAGGCTCTATCAGATCCTCCTCTCAGGGCTGGGTGTCTCAGGCCCTATCAGATCCTCCTCTCCACCCTCTCAGGGCTGGGCGTCTCAGGCTCTATCAGATCCTCCTCTCCACCCTCTCAGGGCTGGGTGTCTCAGGCTCTATCAGATCCTCCTCTCAGGGCTGGGTGTCTCAGACTCCATCAGATCCTCCTCTCCACCCTCTCAGGGCTGGGTGTCTCAGTCTCTATCAGGTCCTCCTCTCCACCCTCTCAGGGCTGGGCGTCTCAGGCTCTACCAGATCCTCCTCTCCACCCTCTCAGGGCTGGGTGTCTCAGGCTCTATCAGGTCCTCCTCTCCACCCTCTCAGGGCTGGGCGTCTCAGGCTCTATCAGATCCTCCTCTCCACCCACTCAGGGCTGGGTGTCTCAGGCTCTATCAGATCCTCCTCTCCATCCACTCAGGGCTGGAGGTCTCAGGCTCTATCAGATCCTCCTCTCAGGGCTGGGTGTCTCAGGCTCTATCAGATCCTCCTCTCCCACCCTCTCAGGGCTGGAGGTCTCAGGCTCTATCAGATCCTCCTCTCCACCCACTCAGGGCCGGGCGTCTCAGGCTCTATCAGATCCTCCTCTCAGGGCCGGGCGTCTCAGGCTCTATCAGATCCTCCTCTCAGGGCTGGGGCGTCTCAGGCTCTATCAGATCCTCCTCTCCACCCTCTCAGGGCTGGGCGTCTCAGGCTCTATCAGATCCTCCTCTCCACCCTCTCAGGGCTGGGCGTCTCAGGCTCTATCAGATCCTCCTCTCCACCCTCTCAGGGCTGGGCGTCTCAGGCTCTATCAGATCCTCCTCTCAGGGCTGGGTGTCTCAGGCTCTATCAGATTCCCCTCTCCACCCTCTCAGGGCTGGGTGTCTCAGGCTCTATCAGATCCTCCTCTCCACCCTCTCAGGGCTTGGCGTCTCAGGCTCTATCAGATCCTCCTCTCAGGGCTGGGTGTCTCAGGCTCTATCAGATCCTCCTCTCTATCCTCTCAGGGCTGGGTGTCTCAGGCTCTATCAGATCCTCCTCTCCAACCTTTCAGGGCTGGGCATCTCAGTCTCACACTCTTGGATTTCAGCCTACCCGTGGAGAAAATCTGTGTCTGCACCATGTACTCTCACTACTGGTGTCCCCCAGGGCTCGCTTCTAGGCCCTCTCCTCTTCTCTCTATAGACCAAGTAACTCAGCTCTGTCAAATCCTCACATGGTCTCTCCTATCACTGCTATGCAGATGTCACTCAAGGTGGCGTCATGCTTCTTTGCGTGCCTGGCAGATACCCCAGCTTGGATATTGGCCCACCGCCTCAAGCTCAACAAGACAGAGCTGCTCTTCTTCCTGGGGAAAGCCTTCCTGCTTCAAGACCTCTCCATCACGGTTGACTCCAAGGTGTCCCCCTCCCAGAGTGTAAAGAGCTAAAACCCCACCTTTAGCTATCAAAGCTAAAACCCACCTTGAGCTCTCAAAGCCCGAACCCACCTTTAGCTATCAAATCTAAAACCCACCATTAGCTATCAAAGCTAAAACCAACCTTTAGCTATCAAATCTAAACCCCACCATTAGCTATCAAAGCTAAAACCCCACCTTTAGCTATCAAAGCTAAAACCCACCTTTAGCTATCAAAGCCCGAACCCACCTTTAGCTATCAAATCTAAAACCCACCATTAGCTATCAAAGCTAAAAACCACCTTTAGCTATCAAAGCTAAACCCCACATCTGCTGTCCAAGATAAATCTCACCCACGTTCCAGTTGGAAACAGAATAATTCAGGCCTCAGAGAAAACAACTCTCAGAATCCGGTTATTTTCATCCTTTAATGGTCCTGTGACAGCGGCCCGATGTAGCTGGTAACTTAATCACTGCTTTCTGAGAAAATGTTTGGAGCGTTTTGGTGGTTTATTTTAGACAATCACCCCTTTTCTGTTCTGAACCAGATGAAGCAATTCGACAACAGGATAATGACAGCGCAGACAGTTTATTTAATTTTTCTCCTCTGAATAAAATAATAGACTTGTATTCATTAGAAGTTCTGTGTTTCTCTAGTAGAGAAGTAGACTGTATTGGATATACACTGCTCAAAAAAATAAAGGGAACACTAAAATAACACATCCTAGATCTGAATGAATGAAATATTCTTATTAAATACTTTCTTCTTTACATAGTTGAATGTGATGACAACAAAATCACACAAAAATGATCAATGGGTAATCAAATTTATCAACCCATGGAGGTCTGGATTTGAAGTCGCACTCAAAATTAAAGTGGAAAACCACACTACAGGCTGATCCAACTTTGATGTAATGTCCTTAAAACAAGTCAAAATGAGGCTCAGTAGTGTGTGTCGCCTCCATGTGCCTGTATGACCTCCCTACAACGCCTGGGCATGCTCCTGATGAGGTGGCGGATGGTCTCCTGAGGGATCTCCTCCCAGACCTGGACTAAAGCATCTGCCAACTCCTGGACAGTCTGTGGTGCAACGTGGTGTTGGTGGATGGAGCGAGACATGATGTCCCAGATGTGCTCAATTGGATTCAGGTCTGGGGAACGGGCGGGCCAGTCCATAGCATCAATGCCTTCCTCTTGCAGGAACTGCTGACACACTCCAGCCACATGAGGTCTAGCATTGTCTTGCATTAGGAGGAACCCAGGGCCAACCGCACCAGCATATGGTCTCACAAGGGGTCTGAGGATCTCCTCTCGGTACCTAATGGCAGTCAGGCTACCTCTGGCGAGCACATGGAGGGCCGTGCGGCCCCCAAAGAAATGCCACTCACACCATGACTGACCCACCGCCAAACCAGTCATGCTAGAGGATGTTGCAGGCAGCAGAACGTTCTCCACGGCGTCTCCAGACTCTGTCACGTCTGTCACGTGCTCAGTGTGATCCTGCTTTCATCTGTGAAAAGCACAGGGCGCCAGTGGCGAATTTGCCAATCTTGGTGTTCTCTGGCAAATGCCAAACGTCCTGCACAGTGTTGGGCTGTAAGTACAACCCCCACCTGTGGACGTCGGGCCCTCATACCACCCTCATGGAGTCTGTTTCTGACCGTTTGAGCAGACACATGCACATTTGTGGCCTGCTGGAGGTTATTTTGCAGGGCTCTGGCAGTGCTCCTCCTGCTCCTCCTTGCACAAAGGCGGAGGTAGCGGTCCTGCTGCTGGGTTGTTGCCCTCCTACGGCCTCCTCTACGTCTCCTGATGTGCTGGCCTGTCTCCTGGTAGCGCCTCCATGCTCTGGACACTACGCTAACAGACACAGCAAACCTTCTTGCCACAGCTCGCATTGATGTGCCATCCTGGATGAGTTGCACTACCTGAGCCACTTGTGTGGGTTGTAGACTCCGTCTCATGCTACCACTAGAGTGAAAGCACCGCCAGCATTCAAAAGTGACCAAAACATCAGCCAGGAAGCATAGGAACTGAGAAGTGGTCTGTGGTCCCCACCTGCAGAACCACTCCTTTATTGGGGGTGTCTTGCTAATTGCCTACAACTTCAACCTGTTGTCTATTCCATTTGCACAACAGCATGTGAAATTTATTGTTAATCCGTGTTGCTTCCTAAGTGGACAGTTTGATTTCACAGAAGTGTGATTGACTTGAAGTTAAGTGTTCCCTTTATTTACATTTACGTCATTTGGCAGACGCTCTTATCCAGAGCGACTTACAAATTGGTGAATTCACCTTATGACATCCAGTGGAACAGCCACTTTACAATAGTGCATCTAAATCATTTAAGGGGGGTGAGAAGGATTGCTTTATCCTATCCTAGGTATTCCTTAAAGAGGAATATTTTTTTGAGCAGTGTATAATAAAGTTGAATAAGATTAACAGCAGGTGGCAGCCTTCAATAAGCCTGAATAGAGTTGAAGCATTTACACTCCACTAACACAGAATGGAACAACAGAAAAGCAAAAGGCCTTCTGGGTAAAGCCGTCTTATAAAGTATCAGATGGGGCGGCAGGTAGACTAGCAGTTAGAAAGGCCAGCTAGCAACCGATGGGTTACGAGTCAACAGGATAAAGTGGTCTGTCCAAAATCTCTCTCTCCCCTCTCCTACCTCTTCTCCCTCTCTTCTCCCCTCCCCTCTAGTATTTACCTGGAGAAGCAGAAGAAAACATAGATGATGGTGGTGGCAAGCTCAACACTCTGCTTCCAGTCCTCCCGCAGCACTCTGGCCAGGGCTCCTAGAGCCGTTTCTACAGGACAGAGAGACAGACACACAAACAGAACCTTAGACATACGGACCAGAGCAGGGCCACTGTCCTGATGGTTTACACTTTAATGCAATGTTATGCCTTCTCCGTCTCTCCCCCTCTCCTTACCATTCTCTAGTAGTTCCTCCAGGTTGACAGGGTTCCTGGCCAGGTGTAGGATGAGTGTAGCCCCTTTCACCTTCTCCTCCATACCTTCATACAGCAGCTCTACATACTCTTCCACCTTGTTGATGTTAGCCTCCTCATCTATCTAGAACAGAGACACCATGTTGACATTAGCCTCCTCATCTATCTAGAACAGAGACACCATGTTGACATTAGCCTCCTCATCTATCTAGAACAGAGACACCTTGTTGACATTAGCCTCCTCATCTATCTAGAACAGAGACACCATGTTGACATTAGCCTCCTCATCTATCTAGAACAGAGACACCATGTTGACGTTAGCCTCCTCATCTATCTAGAACAGAGACACCATGTTGACATTAGCCTCCTCATCTATCTAGAACAGAGACACCATGTTGACGTTAGCCTCCTCATCTATCTAGAACAGAGACACCATGTTGACGTTAGCCACCTCATCTATCTCGAACAGAGACACCATGTTGACATTAGCCTCCTCATCTATCTAGAACAGAGACACCATGTTGACATTAGCCTCCTCATCTATCTAGAACAGAGACACCATGTTGACATTAGCCTCCTCATCTATCTAGAACAGAGACACCATGTTGACGTTAGCCTCCTCATCTATCTAGTCAAATGTATTGTTATGATTATTAGCATTGTTGACGTTAGCCTCCTCATCTATCTAGTCAAATGTATTGTTATGATTATTAGCATTGTTGATGTTAGCCTCCTCATCTATCTAGTCAAATGTATTGTTATGATTATTAGCATTGTTGATGTTAGCCTCCTCATCAATCTAGTCAAATGTATTGTTATGATTATTAGCATTGTTGATGTTAGCCTCCTCATCAATCTAGTCAAATGTATTGTTATGATTATTAGCATGGTTGATGTTAGCCTCCTCATCTATCTAGAACAAAGATACCATGTTGACGTTAGCCACCTCATCTATCTAGAACAGAGACACCATGTTGACGTTAGCCTCCTCATCTATCTAGTGAAATGTATTGTTATGATTAGTAGCATTGCTGAAGCTAACTACTCACCTCCATTCCTTCAAATGGAGTTAGGTCTCTAGGTTTCACCACTCTCTTCTCTGCTGCAGAGAAATGGAATGATTCACTGTTTAGCATAGAACTAAGCTGTTATAGCATAGACCTTACAGAGGAATGCATCACTGGTTAACATAGAACTAAACTGTTATAGCATAGACCTTTCAGAGGAATGATTCACTGGTTAACATAGAACTAAACTGTTATAGCATAGACCTTACAGAGGAATGCATCACTGGTTAACATAGAACTAAACTGTTATAGCATAGACCTTACAGAGGAATGCATCACTGGTTAACATAGACCTTACAGAGGAATGCATCATTGGTTAACATAGAACTAAACTGTTATAGCATAGACCTTACAGAGGAATGCATCACTGGTTAACATAGAACTAAACTGTTATAGCATAGACCTTACAGAGGAATGCATCACTGGTTAACATAGAACTAAACTGTTATTGAATAGACCTTACAGTAGAATGACACAATAACTGTTTCATAAACTATGGAGTTGACCTATAGTTATCTGTGGTATGTGTTTCAGAGGGGACAGTTGATTTCGATGCTCACCTTTCCCGCTGGCCTTCTTGCGGTTCTGTAGATAGAAGAGCAGCTGCTCCACCTCTGACAGCTTGGAGGGATGGATGAGTTTACACTCCTCAACCACCTTACGGGCCAGGGCTGCAACGTCTGTGTTCGTATTCAGGCTCTTCAGACGAATACTGACAGGGACGGAGTGAGACAGTACAGTAGAATGTAATCGAGGGGAATAGAATCGAGGGGAATAGAATAGAGAGGAATAGAATAGAGGGGAATAGAATAGAGGGGAATAGAATAGAGGGAATAGAATAGAGGGGAATAGAATAGAATAGAGAGGAATAGAGGGGAATGGAATAGAGGGGAATGGAATAGAGAGGAATAGAGGGGAATGGAATAGAGGGGAATAGAATAGAGAGGAATAGAGGGTAATGGAATAGAGGGAATAGAATAGAGAGGAATAGAGCGTAATGGAATAGAGGGGAATAGAATAGAGAGGAATAGAGGAATGGAATAGAGGGGAATAGAATAGAGAGGAATAGAGGGTAATGGAAGAGGGGAATAGAATAGAGAGGAATAGCGGGGAATGGAATAGAGGGAATAGATTAGAGAGGAATAGAGGGGAATGGAATAGAGGGGATTAGAGAGGAATAGAATAGAGAGGATTAGAGAGGAATAGAATAGAGAGGATTAGAGAGGAATAGAGGGGAATAGAATAGAGAGGATTAGAGAGGAATAGAGGGAATAGAATAGAGAGGAATAGAGGGGAATAGATTAGAATTAGCCTAGCTACATTTCCCCAGCCACATCTCTCAGTTTACCAAAGAAAGTGGCAGAGCCAGACTATTTAAATCACAGACCAAAACACCACATAATATTTACACCGTTTGTTGACTGTGCTGAAACCATGCTTACATCTTCTGACACTTCTTGCGGTCTCCCAGCATCTCGTCTCCGGTCTCTCCAAGGATGGTCGCCTCCACCTCATACTGAACAACCAGGGCTTTCTCTGTAGGGTGCACGTCCAGGCTACCACCCTTCACTTTCCTGCGGTCATCATAAGGAAGAATAAAATATTTTCGTTAACTTTTCATTTTAAAATGTACCTTAGAATCAACTAACTTGGCCGCATTTGACTGCAATGCATAAATATGACAGCTAGCTAGCGAGGCTAACATTGTCCACACCCATTGATGGGATGGACTGAGATTTGTTCTCTATCACAGCTGTTGTTGAAGTTACCGCATCCGGGCAGATACAAAACAACATTATTAACAACAACACAATGTCTACATCTAACATTTTATCTTTAAGTAACAAAATAAGTAGGCTACTGTAGGCTAGCTAGCTATACGATTAGCATGCAAATGAACTAGCAAGGTGGTATGCTGCTATAGCATGATAAGGCTTTCCATTATTAACATTCTCAGCGAGATACAGAACAGGTTGACGAAATGACAACTTCATCTTTACCGTTTCAGATAGCGTGCATCCTCCGACTGCATCTTATGCTCTTTATATGAAACCAGAAGATGCCTTTTTTTAAATAGAATCACAGCGAAAATCACTGACTAGGAAACTGTTGACCTCAAGTGGCAGTGATATTAGAATGAACTATCTTTCCCAGAATGCATTGTGCTGGAAAGAGGAAAAGGGCTGGTTTGACACCTTGGTGTTCTTGTGCGCTCTCTACAGGCAAGACACGGTGGTGCAGAAAAATTAAGAATTAACAGTTCATTCTATGACTGGTTTGAGAGTGAAGGGTGGTAACAATGACCAGTTATATGGTCTCACATTGAAGCTAATCAAGAATGTCTTATATCGCTCATATTGCTGTTCTCAGATTCAATCAGGACCTCAGTACTGGAAGTCTCCCCACACATCCACAATCATTTAAAGTTTAAACAAACAGATATGCATAGTGTTACCATGAGGTCCAGTAGGGTGTCAGTCTCTCCCTAACCTTTTCCCAAAGAAGTGGAATCAGCATTAATGTGTTGAGGAGCTCCACAGGGTGACAAAGACATGGATGGGCCGGCAGGTAGCCTCGTGGTTAAGAGCATTGGGCCAGTAACCAAAGCCGACTTGTTGAAACATCTGTCGATGTGCCCTTGAGCAAGGCACTTAACTCTAATCGCTCCTGTAAGTCACTCTGATCCAGAGCGTCTGTTAAATGACTAAAACGTTAGTTGGGGTCAACAGAATACTGCTAAACCACTTCCTGTTTTCAATGATGGATTGGGTGATGACATCATCATGTCAGTGCACCA
The DNA here is from genome assembly GCF_036934945.1 of Oncorhynchus masou masou. Taxonomy (NCBI): domain Eukaryota; kingdom Metazoa; phylum Chordata; class Actinopteri; order Salmoniformes; family Salmonidae; genus Oncorhynchus; species Oncorhynchus masou. The sequence continues at coordinate 28,617 of NW_027010249.1, forward strand.
ATTGTAACATCTTTTACCTCTTATTAAACACAGATGGTAACATCAGGTCTTCAACCTCTAATTAAACAGAGTTGGCAGCATCAGGTCTTTAACCTCCTATTAAACAGAGAAAGTAACATCAGGTCTTTAACCTCTTAAAGGTCTTTAACCTCCTATTAAACAGAGATGGCAGCATCAGGTCTTTAACCTCTTATTAAACAGAGATGGTAACATCAGGTCTTTAACCTCTTATAAAACAGAGATAGTAACATCAGGTCTTTAACCTCTTATTAAACACAGATGGCAGCATTAGGTCATTTACCTCTTATTAAACACAGATGGTAACATCAGGTCTTTAACCTCTTATTAAACAGAGATGGCAGCATCAGGTCTTTAACCTCTTATTAAACAGAGATAGTAACATCAGGTCTTTAACCTCTTATAAAACAGAGATAGTAACATCAGGTCTTTAACCTCTTATTAAACAGAGATGGTAACATCAGGTCTTTAACCTCTTATTAAACAGAGATGGTATCAGGTCTTTAACCTCTTATTAAACACAGATGGTAACATCAGATATTTTACCTCTTATTAAACAGAGATGGTAACATCAGGTATTTTACCTCTTATTAAAGCCATTGAGAGTAAGTATTTTACCTCTTATTAAACACAGATGGTAACATCAGGTCTTTAACCTCTTATTAAGCAGAGATAGTAACATCAGGTCTTTAACCTCTTATAAAACAGAGATAGTAACATCAGGTCTTTAACCTCTTATTAAACAGAGATAGTAACATCAGGTCTTTAACCTCTTATAAAACAGAGATAGTAACATCAGGTCTTTAACCTCTTATAAAACAGAGATAGTAACATCAGGTCTTTAACCTCTTATTAAACAGAGATGGAAACATCAGGTCTTTAACCTCTAATTAAACAGAGATAGTAACATCAGGTCTTTAACCTCTTATTAAACAGAGATAGTAACATCAGGTCTTTAACCTCTAATTAAACAGAGATAGTAACATCAGGTCTTTAACCTCTTATTAAACAGAAATAGTAACATCAGGTCTTTAACCTCTTATTAAACAGAGATGGTAACATCAGGTCTTTAACCTCTTATTAAACAGAGATAGTAACATCAGGTCTTTAACCTCTTATTAAACAGATGGTAACATCAGGTCTTTCACCTCTTATTAAACAGAGATAGTAACATCAGGTCTTTCACCTCTTATTAAACAGAGATGGCAGCATCGGGTCGTTTACCTCTTATTAAAGCCGTTGAGATGGTGCTTGGCTGAGTTGGCCCCACTCCACTAGGACCCTTACCTTCTGCTCTCCCCCTTGGTGTGAAGCTGGACTTCGCAACTTGTGAAGTGATTGAACATGCTGGAGAAATAGTGCTAAAACTGTCTCCAAAGAAATGAAAGTTCCTGTTTGAATATTCAGCTCTGAAAGTCCAAATAAATATCTCTGCTCTGTATGAATACTTTAGAATCACATACGATGCCTCTAAAATCTAGCTGTGTAAAGTACGTGTTCACTGAAATATAATTGATTGAATCAGACAGCATATGAGAGCAGAGTAAAATAAGGACAGACCACACAAGTTTGAGAAATGTTTAAAGATGAGCTAAATTCCTGCAAAAAGAGACTCATCTTTGTTGTTCACCCTTACCCTCACCTGTACCTTATAACCATAACCCTCTCACCTGTACCTTATAACAATAACCCTCTCACCTGTACCTTATAACCATAACCCTCTCACCTGTACCTTATAACACTAACCCTCTCACCTGTACCATATAACCATAACCCTCTCAGCTGTACCTTATAACAATAACCCTCTCACCTGTACCTTATAACCATAACCCTCTCACCTGTACCTTATAACACTAACCCTCTCACCTGTACCTTATAACCATAACCCTAACCCTAACTCACCTGTACCATATATAACCATAACCCTCTCTCACCTGTACCTTATAACACTAACCCTCTCACCTGTACCTTATAACACTAACCCTCTCACCTGTACCTTATAACACTAACCCTCTCACCTGTACCTTATAACACTAACCCTAACCCTCACCTGTACCTTATAACCATAACACTACCTGTACCTTATAACTCCCTCACCTGTATCTTATAACCATAACCCTCTCACCTTATAACACTAACCCTCTCACCTGTACCTTATAACACTAACCCTCTCACCTGTACCTTATAACACCTAACCCTCTCACCTGTACCTTATAACCATAACACTCTCACCTGTACCTTATAACACTAACCCTCTCACCTGTACCTTATAACACTAACCCTCTCACCTGTACCTTATAACACTAACCCTCTCACCTGTACCTTATAACCCTCTCACTGTACCTTACCCCTCTCACCTGTACCTTATAACCTAACCCTCTCACCTGTACCTTATAACCCTCTCACTAACCCTCTCACCTGTACCTTATAACACTAACCCTCTCACCTGTACCTTATAACACTAACCCTAACCTTATAACTCTCACCTGTACCTTATAACACTAACCCTCTCACCTGTACCTTATAACACTAACCTTCTCACCTGTACCTTATAACACTAACCCTCTCACCTGTACCTTATAACACTAACCCTCTCACCTGTACCTTATAATACTAACCCTCTCACCTGTACCATTATAACCCCCTCACTATAACCCTCTCACCTGTACCTTATAACCATAACCCTCTCACCTGTACCTTATAACACTAACCCTCTCACCTGTACCATATAACCATAACCCTCTCACCTGTACCTTAACCCTCTCACCTGTACCTTATAACCTAACCCTCTCACCTGTACCTTATAACCATAACCCTCTCACCTGTACCTTATAACACTAACCCTCTCACCTGTACCTTATAACATAACCCTCTCACCTGTACCTTATAACACTAACCCTCTCACCTGTACCTTAACACTAACCCTAACACTGTGCCTTATAACCCCCTCTCACCTGTACCTTATAACACTAACCCTCTCACCTGTACCTTATAACACTAACCCTCTCACCTGTACCATAAACCCCATAGCTCTCACCTGTACCTTATAACCTAACCCTCTCACCTGTACCATATAACCATAACCCTCTCACCTGTACCTTATACTAACCCTCTCACCTGTACCATATAACCATAACCCTCTCACCTGTACCTTATAACACTAACCCTCTCACCTGTACCCATATAACCATAACCCTCTCACCTGTACCTTATAACCATAACCCTCTCACCTGTACCTTATAACACTAACCCTCTCACCTGTACCTTATAACACTAACCCTCTCACCTGTACCTTATAACACTAACCCTCTCACCTGTACCATATAACCATAACCATATAACACTAACCCTCTCACCTGTACCATATAACCATAACCCTCTCACCTGTACCTTATAACCATAACCCTCTCACCTGTACCTTATAATAACCCTCTCACTATAACACCCCTAACCCTCTCACCTGTACCATATAACCATAACCCTCTCACCTGTACCTTATAACACTAACCCTCTCACCTGTACCATATAACACTAACCCTCTCACCTGTGCCTTATAACACTAACCCTCTCACCTGTACCTTATAACCATAACCCTCTCACCTGTACCTTACAACACTAACACTACCTACCTTATAACACTTCTCACCTGTACCATATAACATAACACTCTCACCTGTACCTTATAACACTAACCCTCTCACCTGTACCTTATAACACTAACCCTCTCACCTGTACAACACTAACACTACCTAACCTTATAACACTAACCCTCTCACCTGTACCTTATAACCATAACCCTCTCACCTGTACCTTATAACCATAACCCTCTCACCTGTACCTTATAATACTAACCCTCTCACCTGTACCTTATAATACTAACCCTCTCACCTGTACCTTATAACACTAACCCCCCTCACCTGTACCATATACAGCCATAACCCTCTCACCTGTACCTTATAACACTAACCCTCTCACCTGCAATTTATCATCCTAACCCTCTCACCTGTACCTTAAAACCATAACCCTCTCACCTGTACCTTATAACACTAACCCTCTCACCTGTAATTTATCATCCTAACCCTCTCACCTGTACCTTAAAACCATAACCCTCCCACCTGTAAAAACCCCCTCTCACCTGTACCTTATAACACCCTCTCACCTGTACCTTACAACCATAACCCTCTCACCTATACCTTATAACACTAACCCTCTCACCTGTACCTTATAACACTAACCCTCTCACCTGTACCTTACAACACTAACACTCTCACCTATACCTTATAACACTAACCCTCTCACCTGTACCATATAACACTAACACTCTCACCTATACCTTATAACCATAACCCTCTCACCTGTACCTCTCACCTGTACCTTATAATACTAACCCTCTCACCTGTACCTTATAATACTAACCCTCTCACCTGTACCTTATAACACTAACCCCCTCACCTGTACCTTACAACCATAACCCTCTCACCTGTTACCCATAACCCTATAACACTAACCCTCTCACCTGCAATTTATCATCCTAACCCTCTCACCTGTACCTTAAAACCATAACCCTCTCACCTGTACCTTATAACACTAACCCTCTCACCTGTAATTTATCATCCTAACCCTCTCACCTGTACCTTAAAACCATAACCCTCCCACCTGTACCTTAAAACACTAACCCTCTCACCTGTACCTTATAACCATAACCCTCTCACCTGTACCTTACAACCATAACCCTCTCACCTATACCTTATAATACTAACCCTCTCACCTGTACCTTATAATACTAACCCTCTCATCTGTACCTTATAACACTAACCCTCTCACCTGTACCTTATAACACTAACCCTCTCACCTGTACCATATAACACTAACCCTCTCACCTGTACCATATAACCATAACCCTCTCACCTGTACCTTATAACACTAACCCTCTCACCTGTACCTTATAAACACTAACCCTCTCTACCTGTACCATATAACCATAACCTCTCACCTGTACCTTATAACACTAACCCTCTCACCTGTACCTTATAACACTAACCCCCTCACCTGTTTTCCTTATAATACTAACCTCTCACCTGTACCTTATAACACTAACCCCACTCACCTGTACCATATAACCATAACCCTCTCACCTCTACCTTATAACACTAACCCTCTCACCTGTACCTTACTCTTACTAACCCTCTCACCTGTACCTTATAATCCTAACCCTCTCACCTGTACCTTATAACCATAACCCTCTCACCTGTACCTTACAACCATAACCCTCTCACCTGTACCTTATAACACTAACCCTCTCACCTGTACCT
>NW_027010250.1:0-25000 GCF_036934945.1 Oncorhynchus masou masou
CCACGGTCTGTAGTGACGTCTCTAGGACTGAGATGCAGTGCCTTAGACCTCTGTGCCACTCAGGAGCAGTTATTAATTGCACTTTGGATGGTGTGTCAATACACCCAGTCACTACAAAGATACAGGCGTCCTTCCTAACTCAGTTGCCGGAGAGGAAGGAAACCGCTCAGGGATTTCAACAGGAGAAACTGAGGATGGATCAACAACATTGTAGTTAATCCACAATACTAATCTAAATGACAGAGTGAAAAGAAGGAAGTCTGTACATAATACAATACTCCAAAACATGTATCCTGTTTGCAACAAGGCACTAACTGCAAAAAATGTGGCAAAGCAATTCACTTTTTTTCCTGAATACAAAGTTTTATGCTTGCGGCAAATACAATACAACAAATTACTGAGTACCACTCTCATATTTTCAAGCATAGTGGTGGCTACATCCTGTTATGGTTATGCTTGTAATCATAAAGGACTGGAAGTTTTTTCAGGATTTTTTTCTTTTACTGAATGGAGCTAAGCAAAATCCTAGAGGCAAAATCTAGGAAAGGCAAAATCCTAGAGGGTTGAATACTTACCCAGAAAGATTCACAGCAAGGTGATTCTAGAATGTATTGACTCAGGGGGTTGAATACTTACCCAGAAAGACTCACAGCAAGGTGATTCTAGAATGTATTGAATCAGGGGGTTGAATACTTACCCAGAAAGACTCACAGCAAGGTGATTCTAGAATGTATTGACTCAGGGGGTTGAATACTTACCCAGAAAGACTCACAGCAAGGTGATTCTAGAACGTATTGACTCAGGGGGTTGAATACTTACCCAGAAAGATTCACAGCAAGGTGATTCTAAAATGTATTGACTCAGGGGTTGAATACTTACCCAGAAAGATTCACAGCAAGGTGATTCTAGAATGTATTGACTCAGGGGGTTGAATACTTACCCAGAAAGACTCACAGCAAGGTGATTCTAGAACGTATTGACTCAGGGGGTTGAATACTTACCCAGAAAGATTCACAGCAAGGTGATTCTAAAATGTATTGACTCAGGGGGTTGAATACTTACCCAGAAAGATTCACAGCAAGGTGATTCTAGAACGTATTGACTCAGGGGGTTGAATACTTACCCAGAAAGATTCACAGCAAGGTGATTCTAGAATGTATTGACTCAGGGGTTGAATACTTACCCAGAAAGACTCACAGCAAGGTGATTCTAGAACGTATTGACTCAGGGGTTGAATACTTACCCAGAAAGATTCACAGCAAGGTGATTCTAGAATGTATTGACTCAGGGGTTGAATACTTACCCAGAAAGATTCACAGCAAGGTGATTCTAGAATGTATTGAATCAGGGGGTTGAATACTTACCCAGAAAGACTCACAGCAAGGTGATTCTAGAACGTATTGACTCAGGGATTTGAATACTTACCCAGAAAGACTCACAGCAAGGTGATTCTAGAGTGTATTGACTCAGGGGTTGAAAACTTTTCTATTTATTTTATACAAATGTTAGAGTATTTTGTGTAGATCGTTGACAAAATATAACAATTAAATCAATTTTAATCCCACCTTGTACCACAACAAAATGCAGACAAAGTCAAGGGTGTGAATACTTTCTGAAGGCACTGTATCTATCAAAGGTATTTTTACATTTTATTTTGATATTTACAGAGCCCTGACTAAGCAAATGAGCTGATTTTAACGAAATATATTATATAATATATTTCACCTGGCTGACTTTATACTGCAAAATGAGTGAAGGTCAATATTATTACATCTCTCTCCTTACTGGTATCATGCCAGATCATGCTATTGATTGATGATTTATTGATCCTAACACACACACACACACACACACACACACACACACACACACACACACACACTCTTATTAGCTACCATGTACTGTTCAAAAGTTTGGTGTCACTTAGAAATGTCCTTGTTTTCCATGAAAACATACATGAAATGAGTTGCAAAATGAATAGGAAATATAGTCAAGACGTTGACAAGGTTATAAATAATGATTTTTAATTGAAATAATAATTGTGACCTTCAAACTTTGCTTTTGTAAAGAATCCTCCATTTGCAGCAATTATAGCCTTGCAGACCTTTGACATTCTAGTTGTCAATTTGTTGAGGTAATCTGAAGAGATTTCAAAGCATGCTTCCTGAAGCACCTCCCACAAGTTGGATTGGCTTGATGGGCACTTCTTACATATGGTCAAGCTGCTCCCACAACAGCTCAATAGGGTTGAGATCCGGTGACTGTGCTGACCACAGGGTATGGCATGGCGTTGCAAAATGGAGTGATCAAATCAAATTTATTTATATAGCCCTTCGTACATCAGCTGATATCTCAAAGTGCTCTACAGAAACCCAGCCTAAAACCCCAAACAGCAAGCAATGCAGGTGTAGAAGCACGGTGGCTTGGAAAACTCCCTAGAAATGCCAAAACCTAGGAAGAAACCTAGAGAGGAACCAGGCTATGTGGGGTGGCCAGTCCTCTTCTGGCGGTGCCGGGTGGAGATTATAACAGAACATGGCCAAGATGTTCAAATGTTCATAAATGACCAGCATGGTCGAATAATAATAAGCCTTCCTTCTTCAAGATCCCTTTTACCCTGTACAAATCTCCCACTTGACCATTACCAAAGCACCCCCAGACCATCACATTGCCTCCACCATGCTTGACAGATGGCGTCAAGCAGACCTTCAAAATCTTTTCATTTTTTCTGCGTCTCACGAATGTTCTTATTTGTGATCCGAACACCTCAAACTTAGATTAGTCTGTACATCGCCTCTTCACTGTTGACATTGAGACCGGTGTTTTGCGGGTACTATTTAATGAAGCTGCCAGTTGAGGACTTGTGAGGCGTCTGTTTCACAAACTAGACATTCTAATGTACTTGTCTTCTTGCTCAGTTGTGTACCGGGGCCTCCCACTCCTCTTTCTATTCTGGCTAGAGACAGTTTGCACTGTTCTGTGAAGGGAGTAGTAGACAGCATTGTACAAGATCTTCAGTTTCTTGGCAATTTCTCACATGGAATAGCCTTCATTTCACAGAAGAAAGTCTTTGTTTCTGGCCATTTTGAGCCTGTAATCGAACCAACAAATGCTGATGCTCCAGATACTCAACTAGTCTAAAGAAGGCCAGTTTTATTGCTTCTTTAATCTGAACAACAGTTTTCAGTTGTGCTAACATAATTGCAAAAGGGTTCTCTAATGATCAATTAGCCTTTTAAAATGATAAACTTGGATTAGCTAATACAACGTGCCCCTGAAAAACAGGAGTGATGGTTGGAGATAATGGGCCTCTGTACAACTATGTAGATATTCCATTAAAAATCAGCTGTTTCCAGCTACAATAGTCATTTACAACATTAACAAAGTCAAAACTACTTTTCTGATTAATTTGATGTTATTTTAAATGGACAAAAAATAGCTTTTCTTTCAAAAACAAGGACATTTCTAAGTGACCCCAACTTTTTGAATGGTAGTGTAACTGCAACCAATGATGAATGGATGTTTATACACAGTGCACAAAACATTAAGAACACCTGCTCTTGCCATGACATAGCTGGATTCCCCTAGTCAGTCTATGATCCATTATTGATGCCACTTGTTAAATCCACTTCAATCACTGTAGATGAAGGGGAGACGACAGGTTACTGAAGGATTGTTAAGCCTTGAGACATGGATTGTGTACGTGTGCCATTCAGAGGGTGAATAGGCAAGACAACATATTTAAGTGCCTTTGAACAGGTTATGGTAGTAGGTGCCAGACGCACTGGTTTATGTCTAGAACTGCAACACTGTTGGGTTTTTCACTCAACCACTCAAAGGACATCCAGCCAACTTGACACAACTGTGGGAAGCATTGGAGTCAACATGGGTCAGCATCCCTGTGGAACGCTTTTCGACACCTTGTAGAGTCCGTGCCCCGACGAACTGAGACTGTTCTGAGGCTGTCTCTAATAACTCAATATTAGGAAGGTGTTCTTAATGTTTTGTACACTCTACTCTTTCTTTCTCTCGATTTCTGCTAATACATTTTGCAGCAGTCATCTACAGATGTGAATGATTCTTAATGACTCTCTGTACCCTCGGAGAGGTAAAACACACACACGTTGCAGATGAAAGGCAGGAGGGAGAGTGAGCAGAGCTAGGCTGGTCCATGTTCAGCTGGCAGCCCTGCCTTCTTTCTGTCTCTCTGAGGTCTGCAGTTGGGTGACCAGACCCACACACAGCCTCTCTGCCACCCTCCTGCCAAGCAAAACAGCCCCTTGCAGGTAGTCTCCCTAGGAACGGAACAGGGTTGCCATGGTGACCCATTTCGCTTTAGAAAGTGTAATTGGATACCGATGGCTGCATGTCTGATGTTCCAGTCAGAGGACCATAATGGCGAGAGAGAGGCCACTTGATTAGGTTTGTGCTCATTAGAGCACACAGCGGGAAATAGTTTTGCACGGGGCATTTCTTATTAAAGTCCAGGTATTCCCTCCCATTTGTATTTTTTTTTTTTTGGGGGGGGGGGGCTAATGAACACAACCCATTTGAAATCTAATTTGAACAAATGGGTGAATATGAATAGCCTTACCTTACATAACTTTCACTCGCAGTCAAAATCTGATCCTCTCTCACACTGTCTCACACACACTAGGACCTAGAAAATCTGGACCTAGAAAATCTGTATTTGCCGTTTGTATATCAAGTTCTGGTTACAAGGTTAAAAAGGCATTGCTAGGACATCTCAGTGCAGAATGGAATGTTCAGTAAAGGATTTACATGGTCCTTGTGGGGAACAGCCGGAGACCACTGGCATCAGTTCGATTCCCCTCTGGCTCTGAGCTCCTCATAAATCATTGAAATAGCAATGAGCTGATTGTGCTGTGTGTGTAAGAGAGGGAGGTGTGTGTGTGAGAGATAGATGGTGTGTGAGAGAGAAAGGGGTGTGTGTGAGAGAGAGAGGGAGAGAGAGAAAGGGAAGTGTGAGAGAGAGAAAGGGAGGTGTGAGAGAGAGGGAGGTGTGTGAGGAAGAGGTGTGTGTGTGTGAGAGAGAGAGCTCCACTTCCTAACCTCCTACCAAATGTATGACCATATTAGAGACATATTTCTCTCAGATTACACAGACCCACAAAGAATTTGAAAACAAACCCAATTTTGATCAACTCCCATATCTACTGGGTGAAATACCACAGTGTGCATCACAGCAGCAAGATTTGTGACCTGTTCCCACAAAAAAAGGGCAACCAGTGAAGAACAAACACCATTGTAAATACAACCCATATTTATGTTGATTTATTTTCCATCTTGTACTTTAACTATTCACACTATTTTACAACACTGTATAAATACATACTATGACATTTGTAATATATTTGCTCTTTTGGAACTTGAGTGTAATGTTTACTGTTCATTTTTATTGTTCATTTCACTTTTGCATATTGTCTACTTTGTTTGCTTTGGCAACGTTAACATATGTTTCCCGTGCCAATAAAGCCCATTGAATTGAATTGAGAGAGAAAGACAGAGAGAGAGATATGTGTGTGAGAGAGAAAGCGAGAGAGAGATATGTGTGTGAGAGAGAAAGCGAGAGAGATATGTGTGTGAGAGAGAAAGCGAGAGAGAGTGATGTGTGTGTGTGTGTGGTTGCCAGTGGGTGACACAGCGTGACAGCGCTCTGCATTCACCCACCGTATGAATGACATCAGTGTTTGGCATCCAGTGAAGAAACACAGCTTTCACCGTCTCTCTCCCTATCGGGTGACACAGCGCTCTGCATTCACCCACCGTCTCTCAGGAGAAGTCAATTACGTGGGGGGGGGGGAGCTGAAATGAAGCGGTTTCCATAGCAACGCATTGGGCGCCGGAGCCGAGGAATGAGTCATCATTATTGTTCACGGATAGGGAGGGAGCGTGGAACAGGGGGTGGGTGAGAGGAGAGAGAAAGTGAAGGAGAGGGACACAGAAAGGTGTCCCATCCCAGAGCAGTGACTCAGCTGTCAGGCAGCAACCTCTCTTTCTTTATAGATCAACAACACAACCCAGCCTGTAGACCTTAAGCAGAGACAAGGAACAACATTCCCTGTCTGGACTAACCCAGCCTGTAGACCTTAAGCAGAGACAAGGAACAACATTCCCTGTCTGGACTGGTCAACCAGATGGGACCAGTCTCACGCATACAGAGATACAGTATACCAAACATCAAGAACACCTTCCTAATATTGAGTTGCACCCCTTCTTGCCCTCAGAACAGCCTCAATTCATCGGGGCATGGACTCTACAAGGTGTTGAAAGTGTTCCACAGGGATGGTGGCCCATGTTGACTCCAATGCTTCCCACAGTTGTGTCAAGTTGGTTGGATGTCCTTTGGGTGGTGGACCATTCTTAATACACACGGGAAACTGTTGAGCGTAACAGAAAATCCAGCAACGTTGCAGTTCTTGACACAAGCCAGTGCCCCTGGTACCTACTACCATACCCCGTTCAAAGACAATTAAATATTTTGTCTTGCCCATTCACCTTCTGAAGGTATATTGATGTCTTCGAGAGATTTACAGTTAGCAAAACGTGGCCCCAGGGTTAGCCTACACAAAACACAGACCTTATTTTAAGTGCTTCTAAAATACCCCGTGGGACAATAAAAGGGTGGAAAAACAAGTGGAACCATTTCCTCATTTAACCGCTAGGTTTTATGTATTATGACTCATTCTGTGGTACTCAATATATAAAAGGTAGGGGACTGAGCCTCATGGATGGATCATGTCTGTTTCAGAATGAGAGGTGGTTTATCTCTGCTGGTGTTGCTGTTCTGTCCATCTGGGGGAACGGGCTCAGGGAGAGAGAGTGGAGAGGTCAGACAGAATGACATCACTCAACATAGACCACGCGACCTGACATGAGAACGCTGTGACACATGGTGGTGGAACAAAGAGTGAAGCTGAGGAACACAGAAGGCAAGAGCATAGAGAATGAGATAGGCCTCTAGTTGCCAAAAGGCTGTTTTAGCATGGGCAGCGCCATTGAGGGCATCCACCATGAGAGCCAGATTCACAAACAGACCATAGGTTGCATTTTTGCTAAAGTAGTCATAGTACACTAAATGTCACCACTAACATCGAATTCCCAGTTATGGGTTGTAGCCTCAGTGGCATTGCTGACTCATGTCACAGGCGCTCTAATGGCACCGATATAAAGATGAGTCCCAATGGATATGTTTTTATAGCAATACCAAATCATTTCTGGGTAACATTTCTGGGTAACAGTTAAGTACCTTACTATAATAGAGCTCCACTAAAATTGGCCAAAAAATTAGCATTTTAGCAAAGCAAGAATTTTGCTAGGACTGTGTGGGGGTGATGTGAGTTGGAAAACTGAAAACTAGCTGTTATTGGCAGAGGGGTTTGGAACTCTTTCTAATTGGTCTATTAAAAAATGTGCTGCCTTTGTGATGTCATCAGGCAGGCCAAGACTCAAACCCACCAAAGAGGCTGACATTTCAGCCATTTTTCTCCTCCAAACAGCTCTTACACTAAAAGGGCATTATAGTTTTTACAATATTATTCCAACCTCAGTGTGGAAATACTGAACAAAAATATAAAAACGCAACATGTAAAGTGTTGGACCCATGTTTAATGAGCTTCAATAACAGATCCCAGAAATTTTGCATATGCACAAAAAGCTTATTTTTCTAAAATGTTGTGCACAAATTTGTTTACATCCCTGTTAGTGAGCATTTCTACTTTGCCAAAATAATCCATCCACTTGACAGGTGTGACATATCAAGCCGCTGATTAAACAGCATGATCATTACACTGGTGCACCTTGTGCTGTGGACAATAAAAGGCCAGTTTGGTCACACAACAATGCCACAGATGTCTCAAATTGAGGGAGCGTGCAATTGGCGTGCTGACTGCAGGAATGTCCACCAGAGCTGTTTATGGTACAGGCAGGCATACACTACGGACAACGAAAACAATAGCATTTTATCGATGGCAACTTGAATGCACAGAGATACCGTGACGAGATCCCGAGGCCCATGATCAGGCTGTTCATCCTCCGCCATCACATGTTTCAGCATGATAATTCACAGCCCCATGTCGTAAGGATCTGTACACAATTCCTGGAAGCTAAAAATGTCCCAGTTCTTCCATGGCCTGCATATTCACCCACTGAGCATGTTTGGGATGCTCTGGATCGACATGTACGACAGTGTGTTCCATTTCCCGCCAACAGCTCCGCACAGCCATTGAAGAGGAGTGGGACAACATTCCACAATCAACAACCTGATCAACTCTATGCAAAATAGTTGTGTTGTGCTGCATGAGGCAAATGGTGGTCACACCAGATATTGACTGGTTTTCTGATCCACGCCCCTCCTACCTTTTGCTTTTTTAAGGTATCTGTGACCAACAGATGCATATCTGTATTACCAATCATGTGAAATCCATAGATTAGGACCTAATTCATGATTTCATTATTATTATCATTATTTGAACTGTAACTCAGTAAAATCTTTGAAATTGTTGCATTTATATTTTTGTTCAATATCTATATATATATATAAAAATAAATAAACACACACACACACACACAGTATATATAAATAAACACACACATACATACAGTATATATATATAAATAAACACACACAGTATATAAATAACACACACACACACAGTATAAATAAACACACACACACATACATACAGTATATATAAATAAACACACACACATACAGTATATATAAATAAACACAGACACACACACACACACACACACACACACACACACACATACACAGTATATATAAATAAACACACACACACATACAGTATATATAAATAAACACACACACACATACAGTATATATAAATAAACACACACATACATACAGTATATATAAATAAACACACACACACATACAGTATATATAAATAAACACACACACACACAATATATATATATATAAATAAACACACACACACACACACAGTATATATAAATAAACACACACACACATACAGTATATATAAATAAACACACACACACACACATACAGTATATATAAACACACACACACATACATACAGTATATATAAATAAACACACACACACACACATACAGTATATATAAATAAACACACACACACACACACACACACAATATATATAAATAAACACGCACACACACACACACACACACAGTATATATAAATAAACACAGGCATATCACGTTTTTTTGACTGCACTGGGCCTTTAAGCCAACCAGGAAATAACACTGATCACATTGTTTCACACTTCTTCAGTGTTAGTTTCATCAGCTGTTGAACAATGTAGTATAAAAACAGGGCCGTTAAATATCTCTCCGTCTTTCTCTCCGTTGCCTAAACAGACATGAACTGTTCCACACTCCTCTTCATATAAAGTACTAATGGAAGCCAGCTGTATTTTGTGATCTGATGTGTGAAGCCACTGTGAGCATATCATCCTCTATAACAGGGGTCTTGAACTCTGACCCTATGAGGGCCGGAGCCTGCTGGGTTTCTGTTCTACCTGATAATTAATTTCACCCACCTGGTGTCCTAGGTCTAAATCAGTCCCTGATTAGAGGGGGAACAATGAAATAATGCAATGGAACTGGCTTCGAGGTCCAGGGTTGAGTTTGAGGGCTTTATAATATGATAGTAAACCTTGCTATACCCATGCCCACCCGCATGCCCACACACACACCCGCATGCCCACACACACACCCGCATGCCCACACACACACCCGCATGCCCACACACATACCCGCATGCCCACACACACACCCGCATGCCCACACACACACACACAAACTTGTGCACCCATCAGACTAGTTAAAATGATGGATTTGTAATGCCTGAGCTTAATGGAGAAACACAACCTTCAGAGAGCCGATATGACTTTTAATAAAACAACCTTGGTATTCTATTTTGAAAGTCTAAGGAGAGGATTCTATACAGCATCAAAATGTATTTGGCTGACATTACATGCCACATGAAGTAAAATCACAAATACAGCCCTAAATTTCACCTACAAAAACACCAATCGTTAAATAAATCCTTACTATCAGGATAAAAAAGCAACGTGAAGTAAAGTCAAAGAAAGGTTTGTTGTACAGATTCAGCTCCGGTAGGTCTGCATTAGTGCAGTTGAGAGCATCCTTGAGATAGCATACAAGACTACATAACAAAAAGACGACGTACAAACTACAAAACACAATGACAAGCATGTTCTCTACATAATCTATTGAAACGTTTCAGATTTACAATTCTGAGAATTATGCCAAGAATGTAATGGCACTGTACAAGAAAAAAAAAAAAAAAAACATTTTGTATGAAGTTGTATTCATAACGATATGTTTTGTAAAACGATTTAACGGATCCCTCCCATCTCATTTTTTTTAATTTTTTTTAGCCCTAATTACATATTCAATATATGTTTATTATCCTCTCAGGTGCAACACAGATGGCAAAATATTATGCATTACAACATATGATATAGAATCGTTTAAATTCATATTAAACACTTAACTATGGCAAAACAGCAGACATGTTTAAACCAGTATGAGGACTGGATCCAGTCCAGACGGAAGTAGCCTAAAAGACAGTCAGCTACTTCCTCTGGAGTGGTTTACCCTTGAAACACTGTAAAAAATAGATTCAGTAACACTGATTCTCGTTGTAAGGGAGTTGAGGCACGTGTGTTTATATGTTTGGTAGGTTGAAGGAGGTATATGGAATATATTTTCCACTTCAAACATAACCAGTATGTGTATAGAATGAGTTGTTATTTTGCGACAAAGTGGTATGAAAATGCTGTGTAGACAATGACAGGAAATAGTATCCCCATTGTATTGTACCCTTTCCCCCAAAATCATTTAAAGGAAACCCCAAACAGTATACACAAAATAAAGGGACAACACCAACAAAACTGGAGAAAGTATTTAATCAACTGGCTCAACTGTTCCAAAGAATATGGTCAGCCATGACTGAAAATGCAGAACCTGCCTCCCTCCCTCAGAGAGAGGAGGTACTCAATGCACAGACACATTTTGTGTGGGCAGTTCCATATAGAAGGGTTTGGATGAAGCATGGAAATAATCAGCTCCTGTTTCTCCCATCGTGTCTAAATCAGCAGCCACAGTCTGAATCTGGGACAGACTGCAGCGATGCGTCCAGCTTCAGGTCCGTCTATACATTGCAAAGGAGCCTGGGGATAGGCTCCCCCTCGCTGTCGCTCAACTGGGGCAGTGTTGGTTAGACACACATCCGCCTGAGGGGAGGGGCCAGTGGGTTTTGGTTTGTTTTCGTCCACAAAATGAGACTGGCGGTCCTTAGGGTCCAGCACTGTATGTGACTGTGATTAGTTTGAAAGCACTCACAGGTGGGTAGAAGTCACAGTGTGGATGGATGAATGGCTGGGTGGGTGGACAGATGGGTGGACAGATGAATGAATAGATGGGTGGGTGGACAGATGGGTGGACAGATGAATGGCTGGGTGGGTGGACAGATGGGTGGACAGATGAATGGCTGGGTGGGTGGACAGATGGGTGGACAGATGAATGGCTGGGTGGGTGGACAGATGGGTGGACAGATGGGTGGACAGATGAATGGCTGGGTGGGTGGACAGATGGATGTGGACAGATGAATAGATGCTGGGTGGGTGGACAGATGGGTGGACAGATGAATGGCTGGGTGGGTGGACAGATGGGTGGACAGATGAATGGCTGGGTGGGTGGACAGATGGGCTGGGTGGGTGGACAGATGGTTGGACAGATGAATAGATGGGTGGGTGGACAGATGAGTGGACAGATGAATGATGGGTGGGCGGATGGATTAATAGGGAGTGGATCCAGGTGATGTGTTGTCCTCTAGTTTCTCTGTGGGATCCGGTGAGGGGGCTGTGGTCTACTCACTGAAGTTGAAATGTATGTCTGGGTTCACTGAGGTGGGGGAAGAGGACCTTCCACTGAACACTGTGCTAGAGGGGCCACTGCTGTCTGCACACATACACACAAAGAAAAAGAGAAAGAGAGACCCACACAAACATGAACATAAACAAGTAATTGTGAAGGGATAATTATTTGTACCACCAGAGATAAAGGAGAGACAGAAAGAAAGGAGAGACAGAAAGAGAGAGATAAGAGAGACAGAAAGAGAGAGATAAGAGAGACAGAAAGAGAGAGAGATAAGAGACAGAAAGAGAGACAGATATAAAGGAGAGAGACAGAAAGAGAGAGACAGAGATAAAGGAGAGAGACAGAAAGAGAGAGATAGGGGCAGAGATAAAGGAGAGACAGAAAGAGACAGACAGAAAGAAAGGAGAGACAGAAATAAAGGAGAGACAGAAAGAGACAGAAGGAGAGAGACAGAGAAAGGAGACAGAAATAAAGGAGAGACAGAAAGAGATAAGAGAAGACAGAAAGACAGAGACAGAGATAAAGGAGAGAGACAGAAAGAGAGAGAGACAGAGAAAAAAATACAGAAAGAGAGAGACAGAAAGAGAGAGACAGAAGAGAGAGACATAGAAAGGAGACAGAAAGAAAGGAGAGACAGAAAGAAAGGAGAGAGACAGAAAGAGAGAGACAGATAAAGGAGAGAGACAGAAGAGAGAGACAGAGATAAAGGAGAGAGACAGAAAGAGAGAGACAGAGATAAAGGAAATACAGAAAGAGAGAGAAAGAAAGGAGAGAGACAAAAAGGAGAGAGAAAGAGAGAGAAAGGAGAGACAGAAAGAGAGACAACAGAGAGAAATAAAGAAAGGAGACAGAAAGAGAGAGACAGAAAGGAAAGACAGAAGGGAGAGATAAAGGAGAGAGATAAAGGAGAGAGACAGAAAGAAGAAATAAGGAGAGACAGAAAGAGAGAAATAAAGGAGAGAGACAGAGACAGAAGAGAGATAAAGGAGTGAGACAGATAAATGAGAGAGACAGAAATAGAGAGATAAAGGAGGGAGACAGAGATAAAGGAGGGACAGAAAGAGGAGAGAGAAAGAGAGACAGAAAGAGACAGAAAGGAGAGAGACAGATAAAGGAGAGAGACAGAGATAAAGGAGAGACAGAAAGAGAGAGACAGAAAGAGACAGAAAGGAGAGAGACAGATAAAGGAGAGAGACAGAGATAAAGGAGAGAAAGAGAGAGAAAGGAAAGAGACAGAAAGGAGAGACAAAGAGAGAAAGGAGAGACAGAAAGAGAGAGAAAGGAGAGACAGAGAGAGAGAGAGAGGAGAAAGATACAAAGGAGACAGAAAGAGAGAGAGATAAAGGAGAGAAACAGAAAGTGTGAGACAGATAAAGGAGAGAGACAGCAAGAGAGAGAAAGAAAGGAGAGAGACAGAAAGAGAGAGATAGAAATAGAGAGACAGAGATAAAGGAGAGAGACAGAAAGAAAGTAGAGAGACAGAAAGAGAGACAGAGATAAAGGTGAGAGACAGAAAGAGCGAGAGAGATAAAGGAGAGAGACAGATAAAGGAGAGCGAGAGATAAAGAAGCTCACAGCAGCTGTTGAAACTAAAAGACTGGTGAAGGACCAAATGAATCCCCACTGGAAGGGGGGGGCACCGACAACAATGGACCCCAGCGGCGAGGCAGAGATGGCTTGATAAAACTAAGGGGGTTTATTATCCCGAGTCCTATTTTACAAAGTCTTAAAAATTGATTGTGCCTCTCTTCTTGGCAAAGAAAGACTAAAACACAGCGCTCTTGTTTAGTTAATCTGACAGTTTCAGGCTTTTTATATGTCCTGCTCTGGGAAACCTCTGTCTCTGGTGCTGGTTGGCCTGGTAACCATTGGACAATAATAGGCTCCAAACAGAAGAAAATAGACTGTTCAATAAGACATTCATTTTGTTTTAAAACATTCTCTGTTGCAACGCCCCACTGAACACCACCGTGTTCTAGGACAATGGAAATGTGCATTACTACTGTAGTGTTGAACCCTTTACCTTAGCATCACTTTGATGTTTTCACATCTGAAGGGACTGAGTGGGTGTAATCTCAAACTAACCTACCCACGGGGTTGGGGGAGGCTTCCGCCATATTGCTCAAACCCATCTAGGTAAGTGCTACGGGTTGTGGTCGGACTGACATGCACCTGAACCTGCGTTTGATTGTAAAGGTTTGCATATGCATCTACTGTAACTCACGATAGCACTTTGAGAAGCAGAGATGCCAGACTGCCAGGTTGACCTACTGAAGCTAATTGGTACTCAAAAGAACACAGCATATTACTCTGTGGTACAAGTACAGTACGGTGATGTTAATGCTCAGTATTTAGTTTAGCGTTTAATATTCTCACATTTAAAAGAGCTCGATATGTTTTAAAGAAATATGTATGAAAACTGAAGAACGTGGACGTCGCTATACTCACACCAAAGTGGGCATTCGGGGGACCGGACAGGAGTTTCTGAGGAGGACAGGGCTTTCGGTGGGTGGGGGTAGATGTGTGTCTGGCTGTACCCCTGACTCGACGTGTCGAACAGGGCAGAGAGCTGGAGGGAAACGATCATGTTCGCTACTAAACATCATAAAAGGTGGATGTATGATATGCCACTGAGAAAGACAATGATGACTGACACCAAATATATTAATTTGTTTGCCTGGTCCCAGATCTGTTTCTCCAATCTTGCCAACACTTATGGTCATTATCAGGCCAATGGCCATAGGAGCTGGTACGACAGCACAAACAGATCTTGGATCAGGTCTGTATTGTAGAGGCTTGGTATGTCGCTTAGAATGAATATGTCGCTCCTAGAATGAATGTTGTAGTTTCATGTAAATGCGTCATAATGCTCATTCTAGACATTCTATTCCCCATGTAATGTTAATGGGGTAAATGCGTCATAATGCCAACATGTAATGTTAATGGGGGAGCTGCCATAGAATGTTGTAGTTTCATGTAAATGCATCATAATGCTCATTCTAGACATTCTATTCCCCATGTAATGTTAATGGGGAGCCAACATGGCTGCCATAGAATGTTGTAGTTTCATGTAAATGCGTCATAATGCTCATTCTAGACATTCTATTCCCCATGTAATGTTAATGGGGAGCCAACATGGCTGCCATAGAATGTTGTAGTTTCATGGCTGCCATAGAATTCTATTCCCCATGTTGTAGTTTCATGTAAATGCATCATAATGCAGAAACTTCAATGGCCCAACTCTCTAAATGCATGGCTCTGACTAGAATGCTTACCTTTCATGGTCTTGGCGTGGGCATCGCTGCTATGCTCACACACGGCATTGAGGAACTTGTCCACCTGCTTGAGGGACAGCGAGTTGTGTAATGTCTCCAGCGGGTAGATAGAGGGCACCATGGAGCAGCCTTCAAAGCCTGCATGGGAGAGGAGACACACAAACACACGGTGGCACCACCCCTCCATCTGAGCTGTGAGACGTGGCAATACAGTAATATAGCACGTAG
This sequence comes from Oncorhynchus masou masou, assembly GCF_036934945.1. NCBI lineage: Eukaryota > Metazoa > Chordata > Actinopteri > Salmoniformes > Salmonidae > Oncorhynchus > Oncorhynchus masou. Next base: position 15,445 of record NW_027010250.1, read on the forward strand.
CCCCGCCCCCTTTCAATGTGACATCACTCCACAGAGAAAGATAGACATTGGGCTTCCCCAGGGCACTCTGCAAGGACCATGCCAAAATTCAGTCAGTCATTCACACAAAAGTACCAAGCCATAGAGCAGCTCGACCAAGGACAGGCTTTGCGTCTCGAATGGCGTACAGTACACACGTCCTGCCCTGAGGACTTGTGTTGTGCGACGACAGGCTTTTCACACACCAACAGGCCTGTGCAGGCAATCAATCCTTTGCCATACAGTGCAGCCCGAAATAACACCACAATGGAATTGACAGCACCACACAAAAACAAGGAATGTATGAGGTCAAGCAATGAGTCATCCAGTCATCCATTTCCCAGAATGCATGCTGTCATCCTTCTCCCGAACTGTCCAACTATTGTAACCTAAATCCCAACAGCACTTCGATGGTTAGCACAAATGGCTTCCAAGGCCCTCATTTTGCAGTATTCCTCCATAATGTTTCTTCCCCAACCAACTGACAGTTTCATTGAGATTAATCAACTTGTTCATGTCACAAATAACAAGTCAACTTGGTCAGGATGGACTTTCACCAACCCCAAAAGAAGGGAAGCCTTTTGTGGAGTCTTTGAGTTTGCCGAGTTTCAACCAGAAGCAGTTTTCAGCATCATTATTCACCTGGGCAAGACAAGGTCAGAGTACAACATGCCTCTGCCAAAAATTCTCTGATAACGTCGCTAAAAAATATCAACCCAGACGTCTGTGGAGAAGGCCTGATAAGATCTCTAGCTTTCTGTTGTCTTTCCCTTCCTCCCTCTGCTTTCCTCGCTCTGTCTCCACCCTCCCTCGCTACGTGTTGCAGCCTACCACTCCGTAAGGATATTTAATTCAGCTCACACACACAGATGTAGCAGAAGACAACTGATGCTACACTGCGCCATTATTTACTAGCCGTGAAACAGAGTTGAAGAGCAAGAGAGGGAGAGAGACGCAGCAAATTAAGATATGTAATGAAAAAAAAAAAGATAGGAGGGAAATGGAAAAATAAAGTAAGACGAGAGAAGAAAAAAAACCCGTCAGGCTTTGACAATTCAAGTGTGCCCAGTCAATTACCTATGGAAATGTAATATTCCTATCAACCTCTTCCAAGTCTACCAAGTGATTTCCTATCCAGCTACAGAGTTCTGGGGCTGATGTCTAGTACTCTCCTGTGTGGATGCATAGGCTTAAAAGGGGAAGCAGAAGCTCTAGATACTCCCCTAAAACTCTGTGGTTTAAGGACAGACTACCGCTTACTCTGCCAATTAAAATGAGGTGTGCCAAGATGACCTAGATATTCTTCGCAGATCTCAGATCTTAAATCTGGTCAAAATACCAAAACATCATTCATGAGAGCGAAGGGATTTTCAATGGTAGCCAGGAGGTCCACCAAAAGTGCAGTCTCCACATCACTCCAATCAAGTGTCCATATGTAGAGCAACTATCTTGACAGTCAGAATACCCAACTGGACTGTAAAAGGTCAAATAGGGGGTGCTTATATTCTTCCTGTTTCAAATATATGAAAGTGTGTGGTGTGAAATGCAAATGTGTTTTTGTTGCATATCGCACTCCCCTGCGACACCCTCGGAGAGCTGGGTCATGACCTGGGATCAGCCAATATTGATGGCGACCCTGGACCAATTAGGGTTAAGTGCTTTTCTCAAGGGCAGACCGACATTTTCCCCCAGCAGGGACTTTTTTTCCTTCTAATTTCACCGTAAAGATCTGGAAGAGAAAGCTGGCAAGCATCCTTTTGGATTAAAAGCCGCAGCAAAATGAGTAACGGATATTGACCCATCGATTGGAGAATGAACACTCCTTTATAGTTGTCACGGCTGCATTCTCAGGCAGAGACAGAGAGAGACACAGACAGAGAGGAGAGAGACAGACAGGTTAACGGGAATGACATGAAGGATTAGGCCAACAAACGTCATGTAGACAGTGACAGTGAATTAGATATAAAAAAGAAATGAGGACAGAAGCGACCGTAGAGGCACTCTGGGAGGTCTACAGGGAGTCCGACCGTAGAGGCACTCTGGGAGGTCTACAGGGGTCCGACCGTAGGGGCACTCTGGGAGGTCTACAGGGGTCCGACCGTAGGGGCACTCTGGGAGGTCTACAGGGGTCCGACCGTAGGGGCACTCTGGGAGGTCTACAGGGGTCCGACCGTAGGGGCACTCTGGGAGGTCTACAGGGGTCCGACCGTAGGGGCACTCTGGGAGGTCTACAGGGGTCCGACCGTAGGGGCACTCTGGGAGGTCTACAGGGGTCCGACCGTAGGGGCACTCTGGGAGGTCTACAGGGGTCCGACCGTAGAGGCACTCTGGGAGGTCTACAGGGGGCTGACAGTAGAGGCACTCTGGGAGGTCTACAGTGGGGTCTGACCGTAGAGACACTCTGGGAGGTCTACAGGGGTCCGACCGTAGAGACACTCTGGGAGGTCTACAGGGGGGCTGACCGTAGAGGCACTCTGGGAGGTCTACAGGGGGGGGGGCTGACCGTAGAGGCACTCTGGGAGGTCTACAGGGGGGGGGGCTGACCGTAGAGGCACTCTGGGAGGTCTACAGTGGGGGCACTCTGGGACCGTAGAGGCACTCTGGGAGGTCTACAGGGGTCCGACCGTAGAGGCACTCTGGGAGGTCTAAAGTGGGGGCTGACCGTAGAGACACTCTGGGAGGTCTACAGGGGTCCGACCGTAGAGACACTCTGGGAGGTCTACAGGGGGGCTGACCGTAGAGACACTCTGGGAGGTCTACGGGGGGGGGGAGGTCTACGGGGGCTGACCGTAGAGGCACTCTGGGAGGTCTAAAGGGGGGCTGACCGTAGAGACACTCTGGGAGGTCTGCAGGGGGGGGGCTGACCGTAGAGGCACTCTGGGAGGTCTAAAGTGGGGGCTGACCGTAGAGGCACTCTGGGAGGTCTACAGGGGTTCAACCATAGAGGCACTCTGGGAGGTCTACAGGGGTTCAACCATAGAGGCACTCTGGGAGGTCTACAGGGGTCCGACCATAGAGGGTCTTGGCTGGACACCAGACGGTTCCGGAAGAAGGCGCCGGTGGTAAGGGCACTGTTGCAGGTAGAGGGCCATGGTCCCCATCCAGAGGAACAAGACAGGAGGACCGTGTCAGTGGAGAGCCCCTTCAGCAGCTGGGCTACATGGTGCTAGTCTCAGGGCTCTGAGGAAGGGTAGTGAAAGGCTGTAGGTGGGCCAGCATGTTCACAATATTAAAAACAGGTTGTGACTCTCTCATTCAAAAAGAAACGAGGCTGCAGGTCCCAGACTCTCTCCCATCCATTCGATAAGACAGATGGAGAAACATCTAACCGCTGTCCAGAGCTACAGTCTCTCCATCGTTGATGTTCATGGGGTAATACACGTTGGACGATGACAGGCATGTCAGTCAAAACACCTCCTTGCTGGTCACGATCACCAGTAAGTCACAAGGCTTCTCAACATCAAAGAAAGGACAATGCTTTCTTTCCAGACATAAAACCGAACTGCAACTACAAAACGAGGCATCAATGTTTTCATGTAGAATCCAAACAGGGTGAAATCTGGAATTCATAGAACGGTCAACAACCGGAACAGAGGCTTATGGGTAATATGTGTAGCATCTACAGTGCATTCAGAAAGTATTCAGGGTCAACCAGAATACCAGACAACGGGAAAAGAGAGACTTATTGGTAATATGGGTAGTATCTACAGTGCATTCAGAAAGTATTCAGGGTCAACCAGAATACCAGACAACGGAAAAGAGAGACTTATTGGTAATATGGGTAGCATCTACAGTGCATTCAGAAAGTATTCAGGGTCAACCAGAATACCAGACAACAGGAAAAGAGAGACTTATTGGTAATATGGGTAGCATCTACAGTGCATTCAGAAAGTATTCTGACCTCTTGACTTTATCCACATTTTGCTACGCTACAGCCTTATTCTAAAACCCATATCTCTCTGTCCCTGCTGCTGAAAAACATCCCCACAGCATAATGCTGCCACCACCATCCTTCCCCGTAGAGATGATGCCGGGCTTCCTCCAGACGTGACACTTGGCATTCAGGCCAAATAGTTAAATCTTGGTTTCATCATACCAGAGAATCATGTTTCTCACGATCGGAGTCCTTTAGGCACCTTTTGGCAAACTCCCAAGCGGCTGTCATGTGCCTTTGACAGAGGAGTGGCTTCCGTCCGACCACTACCATAAAGGCCTGATTGGTGGAGTGCTGCAGAGATGGTTGTCCTTCTGGAAGGTTATCCAATCGCCAGAGGAACTCTGGAGCTCTGTCAGTGTGGCCATAGGGTTCTTGGTCACCTCCCTGACCAAGGTCCTTCTCCCCGATTTCTCAGTTTGGCCGGGCGGCCAGCTCTTGGAAGAGTCTAGGTGGTTCCAAACTTCTTCCATTGAAGAATGATTGAGGCCACTGTGTTATTGGGGACCTTCAATGCTGCAGAAAGGTAATGGTGCCCTTGCTTAGATCTGTGCCCCAACATAATCCTGTCTCTGAGCTCTATGGACAATTCCTTCCACCTCACGGCTTGGTTTTTGCTCTGACATGTACTGTCAACTGTGGGACCTTATATAGACAGGTGTGTGCCTTTCCAAATCATGTCCAATCAATTGAATTTACCACAAGTAGACAGACTCCAATCAAGTTGCAGGATCAATGGAAACAGGATACAACTGAGCTCAATTTCAGGTGTCATAGCAAAGGGTCTGAATAGTTATGTAAATAAGATATTTCTCTTTGTCATTATGGGCTATTGTGAAGTCATTATGGGGTATTGTGAAGTCATTATGGGGTATTGTGATGTCATTATAGGGTTATTGTGTGGAGATTGAGGAGTAAAAAAAAAAGATTTAATCCATTTTAAAATAAGGCTGTAACATAAAAAAATGTGGAAAAAGCCAAGGGGTCTGAATACTTTCTGACCCCAGAAAGACAAAACAACTGCACAGACAGAGATATCTGCCTCAGACAAGGACTCGTCGATCTCAGACCTTTCCTTTGATCTAATGCATCTTTCATGGCAGCACAGTATTGTGACACCTTGACTGTGGATGGCTAACTTCAAAATGGCAGAACAACCATCTGGATAGAGGTCTGAACCAAAGACAACAGTTGTTCATGAGCAGACGGAGGAGGTTGGTTACACGGATGAGGAAGTCTTGTTGAGAACTACAGGTCATATGAATAGAAGCGTTACTGTGCCTCTAATCTGAGCACACACCTGTTCACGCTCGTTTCAAGAACTGGCATCACACTATGGAGTTAGGAGACACTAAACCATTTGTCCACCTCACTTTTCGGTAAGTACTGCCAACTTATACAGCTTTCTTTATACTTCATACTTGATGCAGGGCCAGACCTTACTGAATCCAGCACACCTCTCGACATGGGCTGCACTGACCCTAGGTTAGGGCCTAATATAAAACCTCTTATCACTGTAGCCATTGCAGTGAGTAGCTAGCAGAAGTTCATCCAAAACTCTGTCAACACAGACGCAGAAACCATGCATCAAATATCGCAATTCGTCTGGTCCATCCGGTCCTAGGACTGGGGGGGGGATTCCGGGCCTGGGGGGGGGGGGGTGATTACGCGTCCCATCCTAGCACGGGGATGAGACGCGTTGCATCCGGTCCTAGCACGGGGAGGGGACGCGTTGCATCCGGTCCTAGCACGGGGGGGACACATGTCGCATCCAGTCCTAGGGGGGACACATGTCGCATCCGGTCCTAGCACGGGGAGGGACGCGTTGCATCCGGTCCAAGGGGGGACACATGTCGCATCCGGTCCTAGCACGGGAGGGGACGCGTTGCATCCGGTCCAAGGGGGACACATGTCGCATCCGGTCCTAGCACGGGGGGGACGCGTTGCATCCGGTCCAAGGGGGACACATGTCGCATCCGGTCCTAGCACGGGGAGGGGACGCGTTGCATCCGGTCCAAGGGGGACACATGTCGCATCCGGTCCTAGCACGGGGAGGGGACGCGTTGCATCCGGTCCAAGGGGGGACACATGTCGCATCCGGTCCTAGCACGGGGAGGGGACGCGTTGCATCCGGTCCAAGGGGGACACATGTCGCATCCGGTCCTAGCACGGGGGGGACAAATCGCATCTGGTCCTAGGGGGGACACATGTCGCATCCGGTCCTAGCATGGGGAGGGGACGCGTTGCATCCGGTCCAAGCACGGGGTGTGTGGGGGGGGAACACGTCGCATCCGGTCCTAGGGGACACACACGTCGCATCCGGTCCTAGGGGGGACACACGTCGCATCCGGTCCTAGGGGGACACACGTCGCATCCGCTCTAGGGGGACACACGTCGCATCCGGTCCTAGGGGGGACACACACGTCGCATCCGGTCCTAGGGGGACACACGTCGCATCCGGTCCTAGGGGGACACACACGTCGCATCCGGTCCTAGGGGGGGACACACGTCGCATCCGGCCCTAGGGGGACACACACGTCGCATCCGGTCCTAGGGGGGGGGGACACACGTCGCATCCGGCCCTAGGGGGGACACACGTCGCATCCAGTCCTAGTACGGGGGACGCGTCCGCTCCTAGTAGCCAGATGACCCAGGCACTTGGATAACATCTAATACTGCTATTTACCTAGAATTCGATGCCAAATTCACTCAGTTTAACTGCGTGAGAGCCAGGCCCAGAATCAGCAGTTTCAATGTGTGTCCCCTTCCTTCGTCATTCTCCAAGCTACAGGAAAATACAATCAAGTGCAATTCACAAAACATTGACTTGTATCTGTACAGCCCCAACAGTAAAGTCATTGTGTCGGGCAAAAATTCTCAATTCAACCACAGCAGCTCAGGTCCTAAAACATTGTTTGAGAGATACCACAGCAGCTCAGGTCCTAAAACATTGTTTGAGAGATACCACAGCAGCTCAGGGCCTAAAACATTGTTTGAGAGATACCACAGCAGCTCAGGTCCTAAAACATTGTTTGAGAGATACCACAGCAGCTCAGGTCCTAAAACATTGTTTGAGAGATACCACAGCAGCTCAGGGCCTAAAACATTGTTTGAGAGATACCACAGCAGCTCAGGTCCTAAAACATTGTTTGAGAGATACCACAGCAGCTCAGGTCCTAAAACATTGTTTGAGAGATACCACAGCAGCTCAGGTCCTAAAACATTGTTTGAGAGATACCACAGCAGCTCAGGTCCTAAAACATTGTTTGAGAGATACCACAGCAGCTCAGGTCCTAAAACATTGTTTGAGAGATACCACAGCAGCTCAGGTCCTAAAACATTGTTTGAGAGATACCACAGCAGCTCAGGTCCTAAAACATTGTTTTGAGAGATACCACAGCAGCTCAGGTCCTAAAACATTGTTTGAGAGATACCACAGCAGCTCAGGTCCTAAAACATTGTTTGAGAGATACCACAGCAGCTCAGGTCCTAAAACATTGTTTGAGAGATACCACAGCAGCTCAGGTCCTAAAACATTGTTTGAGAGATACCACAGCAGCTCAGGTCCTAAAACATTGTTTGAGAGATACCACAGCAGCTCAGGTCCTAAAACATTGTTTGAGAGATACCACAGCAGCTCAGGTCCTAAAACATTGTTTGAGAGATACCACAGCAGCTCAGGTCCTAAAACATTGTTTGAGAGATACCACAGCAGCTCAGGTCCTAAAACATTGTTTGAGAGATACCACAGCAGCTCAGGGCCTAAAACATTGTTTTGAGAAATACCACAGCAGCTCAGGTCCTAAAACATTGTTTGAGAGATACCAGAGCAGCTCAGGTCCTAAAACATTGTTTTGAGAGATACCACAGAGGCTCAGGTCCTAAAACATTGTTTGAGAGATACCACAGCAGCTCAGGGCCTAAAACATTGTTTGAGAGATACCACAGAGGCTCACCCATGCATGACAAACTCATCCAACCACTGCCTGGACCCCTATAACATAGTAATATATTTCATAACACAGTGCATAGCAACATGACTCACTTGAGATCAGTAAAACAGACGGAAAAATTTCAAATTGGTCAATTTCCCTTTCAATGGGTATTCTTGTGGACACATGTTCACATACAGTACCAGTCAACAGTTTGGACACACCTACTCATTCAAGGGTTTTTCTTGATTTAAAAAAAAACTATTTTCTACATTGTAGAAAAATAGTGAAGACGTCAAAACTATGAAATAACACATATGGAATCATGTTGTAACCAAACAAAGTGTTAAACATAAAATATATTTTAGATTATTTAAAAAGTAAAGAAAAATAAAGTAAAAACCATTGAATGAGTAGGTGTGTCCAGACTTTAGACTGGTAGTGTATAACAACACGCAGACTGCAGCCTCTCTTCCATAGCACAGTGTTATGTGAATGCCCTCTCTCCGTGTGAATGCCCCCTCTCTCCGTGTGAATGCCCTCTCTCTCCGTGTGAATGCCCCCTCTCTCCGTGTGAATGCCCCCTCTCTCCGTGTGAATGCCCCCTCTCTCCGTGTGAATGCCCCCTCTCTCCGTGTGAATGCCCCCTCTCTCCGTGTGAATGCCCCCTCTCTCCGTGTGAATGCCCCCTCTCTCCGTGTGAATGCCCCCTCTCTCCGTGTGAATGCCCCCTCTCTCCGTGTGAATGCCCCCTCTCCCCGTGTGAATGCCCCCTCTCCCCGTGTGAATGCCCCCTCTCTCCGTGTGAATGCCCCCTCTCTCCGTGTGAATGCCCCCTCTCTCCGTGTGAATGCCCCCTCTCTCCGTGTGAATGCCCCCTCTCTCCGTGTGAATGCCCCCTCTCTCCGTGTGAATGCCCCCTCTCTCCGTGTGAATGCCCCCTCTCCCATGTGAATGCCCCTCTCCATGTGAATGCCCCCTCTCCATGTGAATGCCCCCTCTCTCCATGTGAATGCCCTCTCTCTCCATGTGAATGCCCTCTCTCTCCATGTGAATGCCCCCTCTCTCCATGTGAATGCCCCCTCTCCCATGTGAATGCCCTCTCTCCATGTGAATGCCCTCTCTCCATGTGAATGCCCTCTCTCCATGTGAATGCCCTCTCTCCATGTGAATGCCCTCTCTCCATGTGAATGCCCCCTCTCCATGTGAATGCCCCTCTCCATGTGAATGCCCCCTCTCTCCGTGTGAATGCCCCCTCTCTCCGTGTGAATGCCCCCTCTCTCCGTGTGAATGCCCCCTCTCTCCGTGTGAATGCCCCCTCTCTCCGTGTGAATGCCCCTCTCTCCGTGTGAATGCCCCCTCTCTCCGTGTGAATGCCCCCTCTCTCCGTGTGAATGCCCCCTCTCTCCATGTGAATTCCCCCTCTCCATGTGAATGCCCCCCTCTCCATGTGAATGCCCCCTCTCCATGTGAATGCCCCCTCTCCATGTGAATGCCCCCTCTCCATGTGAATGCCCCCTCTCCATGTGAATGCCCCCTCTCCATGTGAATGCCCCCTCTCCATGTGAATGCCCCCTCTCCATGTGAATGCCCCCTCTCCATGTGAATGCCCCCTCTCCATGTGAATGCCCCCTCTCCATGTGAATGCCCCCTCTCCATGTGAATGCCCCCT
>NW_027010250.1:30000-33945 GCF_036934945.1 Oncorhynchus masou masou
GGTGTTATTTCAACACCCCACACTTGTCACCCTCTGTAGTCTCATACACGCAAACAGTGAAGTAACATCTCAAAGCATAATATTAAAGCAACCGTTTCATAAAGTGTGACATCACTTGCATAGTGGAAACAGTACACCTCTGCCACCCAGTGGACAACATGGGGAACTTCAGTTCAACCCACAGTGGGACAACCTATCCTCTCCACATGCATGGGGCAGGTCATACAGTATTGTCCTTTATGCCAGGGTTTTTAACAAATCATGCTCTGCATACACTGTATGGGGACAAACAATTCTTAGCATGTAATCACGAATGTGGTCACCGTCATGCTGTTGGGGGAGGGGAAATAACTCAAGCAGAGGACTGCTCTAAAGCAGGCCTGTCAAACGACTAAAACGACATCGAAAACTGTAGAACTGATAATGGACCTGAAATTCATAAACAGTTTGACTGTGCCCGACGTGCTAATACTTACCCGAAATGAAAGCTAGGACAGTCAGGGTGCATAGAAAATTCACCCACATTTCTTTGGCAAATTTTGACGGTGAGGTCACAACCGATTTTCAGTGTGGCTCTTCCTGGAACTAATCGAAGAAGCGAAACAGTTTGACAGCGCTGCTCTTAGAGGCTGATGAATAGAGGATCTTCGATAACTTGTTTGATCAAATAATAACCTCTTGTCCACTAAGGTTGGAAGAAACAGGATCTAAACATCAGCTCGGGACGCCATTTCAAAACTTCAAGGTAGTCTTACATTATATAGTAGGGCCTCTTCCACGAAGAAGAGATGGGAGATAGGTAAAGGAGCTCAGATTTGGAGGGAGGCATACCATCTCGAAAAGGCAAGGGGGGGGTTGCGGTAGTGGGTGCGGACGCAGTCCCAAAGGTTGGGGGTGCTAGAGAAGTACTGAGGTACTGAGGAGGCCCGAGCACATTGACCCTGAAGATCCGCGGGGGGAGAGAGGAGCAGGATGGGGGTAGGGAGGAAATGGTTAATCCTCATTGCATATCATGCAGTTCTTAGTAAGAGCAGATCATTGTTGCCAAGGGAGCTGTGTGTGTGTGTGTGTGTGATACTCCTAACACCTGCACCTCTTCCCTGATCAGAGAGGTGGTGAAGCCCCTCTAAGGCCTTCTGGGAAAGGTGACTGGTGAGATCATGGACTCATAGGACGTCGTGGATTTAAGAAATAAGTGGTCTTTCTAGTATGAACACATTTGGGACACGGTCTTAGATACATTCTCTCTCTATTGACCTTCGACCTACACAGTCGAGGCTACTCTGGCCTACACAGTCGAGGCTACTCTGGCCTACACAGTCGAGGCTACTCTGGCCTACACAGTCGAGGCTACTCTGGCCTACACAGTCGAGGCTACTCTGGTCTCTGGCCTACACAGTCTAGGCTACTCTGGCCTACACAGTCTAGGCTACTCTGGCCTACACAGTCTAGGCTACTCTGGCCTACACAGTCTAGGCTACTCTGGCCTACACAGTCTAGGCTACTCTGGCCTACACAGTCTAGGCTACTCTGGCCTACACAGTCTAGGCTACTCTGGCCTACACAGTCTAGGCTACTCTGGCCTACACCGTCTAGGCTACTCTGGCCTACACAGTCTAGGCTACTCTGACCTACACAGTCTAGGCTACTCTGACCTACACAGTCTAGGCTACTCTGACCTACACAGTCTAGGCTACTCTGACCTACACAGTCTAGGCTACTCTGACCTACACAGTCTAGGCTACTCTGACCTACACAGTCTAGGCTACTCTGACCTACACAGTCTAGGCTACTCTGACCTCTGGCCTACATAGTCTAGGCTACTCTGGCCTGGGAGCTTTGGTTGCTGGACCTACCTACTGTACGCAATGTTGGCAGCTATGCAGCCATCAGGAAGAGAGAGAACACGAGAGAGAGAGAGAGAGAGAACACGAGAGAGAGAGAGAACACGAGAGCGAGAGAACACGAGAGAGAGAGAGAACACGAGAGAGAGAGAGAGAACATGAGAGAGAGAGAGAACATGAGAGAGAGAGAGAGAGAACATGAGAGAGAGAGAGAGACACGAGAGAGAGAGAACACGAGAGAGAGAGAGAACACGAGAGAGAGAGAGAGAGAGAGAGAACACGAGAGAGAGAGAGAGAACACGAGAGAGAGAGAGAGAAAACACGAGAGAGAGAGAGAGAGAAAACACGAGAGAGAGAGAGAGAGAGAACACGAGAGAGAGAGAGAGAACACGAGAGAGAGAGAGAGAACGAGAGAGAGAAAGAGAGAGAGTGATAATCAGTAATAATGAAAATACAGAAAAGATCATTAAAATTTTGGCTACATCTGAATTCAAGTCCAAATTCAAGTCTGCAATTTAAATCACTTCAAACCCAAGAGCTGAGCAAAGAAACGAGCCCTCTGAGTCAGCTGGTGTTGGACCTCACCAACCAAGCTGACACCAGCACTGCTTCAAAAGAAAGAATTCCAATAAGCAAAATCATGAACCAATCAAAGGAATCATATTTACAACATTGGAAAAATGAAAGCCGACTAAATTGCTATCTGACCCTAAACAGAGAATATGAATTGGCTGATTATCTCTACTCTGTCAGAGATACGAAGCAGAGACAGATCCTTACCAAGTACAGGCTGAGTGACCACCGATTGGCAATAGAAACCGGCAGACATAAAAAGACATGGCTACCCAAAGAGGAGCGTGTATGTGGTCACTGCATAACAGGGGAGGTAGAGACAGAGATGCACTTTCTCCTTTACTGTGATAAATATTCCTCACAAAGAGATTCATTATTCACAGAAATTACTACACATATTCCAAATTTTTACAAATTGAACCCAGAGGAAAAACTAAGAATACTCATGGGCGAAGGAGCAATGGCTCCTCTTGCAGCCAAATATGTATTTTCCTGCCATAGCCTGAGGGACACTGAATAATAACATCTGCATAGTAAGCAGTAACTTAATTGTTATTGCTATTATTGTTATTACTGTAATTATTATTATTTTTGTATTTAATTTTGTATTATTATTTACTACACTTTTATATTTTATATTTGCTATCATTTAAATTTTGTTACAATGTATATTGTATACATTGTTGCTTTGGCAATATTGACACAATGTTTTTCATGCCAATAAAGCAGCTTGAATTTGAATTTGAGAGAACACGAGAGAGAGAACGAGAGAGAGAGAGAGAGAGAGAGAGAGAGAGAGAGAGAACACGAGAGAGAGAGACGAGAGAGAGAGAACACGAGAGAGAACACGAGAGAGAACACGAGAGAGAGAGAGAGAGAGAACGAGAGAGAGAGAGAGAACACGAGAGAGAGAGAGAGAGAGAGAGAGAGAGAGAGAGAACACGAGAGAGAGAGAGAGAGAGAACACGAGAGAGAGAGAGAGAGAACACGAGAGAGAGAGAGAGAGAGAGAGAGAGAGAGAGAGAGAGAGAGAGAACACGAGAGAGAGAGAGAGAGAGAGAGAGAGAGAGAGAGAGAGAGAGAGAGAGAACACGAGAGAGAGAGAGAGAGAGAGAGAGAGAGAACACGAGAGAGAGAGAGAGAGAGAACACGAGAGAGAGAGAGAGAGAGAGAACACGAGAGAGAGAGAGAACACGAGAGAGAGAGAGAGAGAGAGAGAGAGAGAGAGAGAGAGAGAGAGAGAGAGAGAGAGAGAACACAAGAGAGAGAGAGAGAACACGAGAGAGAGAGAGAACACAAGAGAGAAAGAGAGAGAGTGATAATCAGTAATAATGAAAATACAGAAAAGATCATTAAAATTTTGGCTACATCTGAATTCAAGTCCAAATTCAAGTCTGCAATTTAAATCACTTCGAACCCAAGAGCTGAGCAAAGAAACGAGCCCTCTCAGTCAGCTGGTGTTGGACCTCACCAACCAAGCTGACACCAGCACTGCTTCAAAGAAAGAATTCCAATAAGCAAGAGAGAA
>NW_027010251.1:0-33944 GCF_036934945.1 Oncorhynchus masou masou
TCTCTGATTGAGAGGTTGGGTTAAATGCGGAATACACATTTCAGTTGAATACATTCAGTTATATAATTTGACTAGCCCCCCCCCCCTTTCCAAGCCAGAACTGTGTCTGTATTGTGTAGGAGGAGTATTCAGTCAGGATCCTCAGAAGGAAGAACATTCTGAGGTCATGTGACACTCCCATGTCATAGTTATTGATCCTCATAAATGACTTGGTACAGGCCCATCAAATGGCTTGGTACAGGCCCCTTGAGTTCCCTGTTCCAAGGTTTATTTATCTAACAGTCTGTAATGTGTTCCAAGGTTTATTTATCTTACAGTCTGTAATGTGTCCCCAGGTTAGTCTGACAGTCTGTAATGTGTCCCAGGTTAGTCTCTCTGACAGTCTGTAATGTGTCCCAGGTTAGTCTCTCTGACAGTCTGTAATGTGTCCCAGGTTAGTCTCTCTGACAGTCTGTAATGTGTCCCCAGGTTAGTCTCTCTGACGGTCTGTAATGTGTCCCCAGGTTAGTCTCTCTGACAGTCTGTAATGTGTCTCCAGGTTAGTGTAACAGTCTGTAATGTGTCTCCAGGTTAGTCTGACAGTCTGTAATGTGTCTCCAGGTTAGTCTCTGACAGTTTGTAATGTGTCCCCAGGTTAGTCTCTCTGTCAGTCTGTAATGTGTCCCCAGGTTAGTCTCTCTGACAGTCTGTAATATGTCCCCAGGTTAGTCTCTCTGACAGTCTGTAATGTGTCCCCAGGTTAGTCTCTCTGACAGTCTGTAATGTATCCCCAGGTTAGTCTCTCTGACAGTCTGTAATGTGTCCCCAGGTTAGTCTCTCTGTCAGTCTGTAATGTGTCCCCAGGTTAGTCTCTCTGACAGTCTGTAATGTGTCCCCAGGTTAGTTTCTGACAGTCTGTAATGTGTCCCCAGGTTAGTCTCTCTGTCAGTCTGTAATGTGTCCCAGGTTAGTCTCTCTGACAGTCTGTAATGTGTCCCAGGTTAGTCTCTCTGACAGTCTGTAATGTGTCTCCAGGTTAGTGTGACAGTCTGTAATGTGTCCCCAGGTTAGTCTCTGACAGTCTGTAATGTGTCCCCAGGTTAGTGTGACAGTCTGTAATGTGTCCCCAGGTTAGTCTCTCTGACAGTCTGTAATGTGTCCCCAGGTTAGTCTCTCTGACGGTCTGTAATGTGTCCCCAGGTTAGTCTCTCTGACAGTCTGTAATGTGTCTCCAGGTTAGTCTCTGACAGTCTGTAATGTGTCTCCAGGTTAGTGTGACAGTCTGTAATGTGTCCCCAGGTTAGTCTCTGACAGTCTGTAATGTGTCCCCAGGTTAGTGTGACAGTCTGTAATGTGTCCCCAGGTTAGTCTCTCTGACAGTCTGTAATGTGTCCCCAGGTTAGTCTCTCTGACGGTCTGTAATGTGTCTCCAGGTTAGTCTGACAGTCTGTAATGTGTCCCCAGGTTAGTCTCTGACAGTCTGTAATGTGTCCCCAGGTTAGTCTCTCTGTCAGTCTGTAATGTGTCCCCAGGTTAGTCTCTCTGACAGTCTGTAATGTGTCCCCAGGTTAGTCTCTCTGACAGTCTCTAATGTATCCCCAGGTTAGTCTCTCTGACAGTCTGTAATGTGTCTCCAGGTTAGTCTGACAGTCTGTAATGTGTCCCCAGGTTAGTCTCTCTGACAGTCTGTAATGTGTCCCCAGGTTAATCTCTGACAGTCTGTAATGTGTCCCCAGGTTAGTCTCTCTGTCAGTCTGTCATGTGTCCCCAGGTTAGTCTCTCTGACAGTCTGTAATGTGTCCCCAGGTTAGTCTCTCTGACAGTCTGTAATGTGTCCCCAGGTTAGTCTCTCTGTCAGTCTGTAATGTGTCTCCAGGTTAGTCTGACAGTCTGTAATGTATCCCCAGGTTAGTCTCTCTGTCAGTCTGTAATGTGTCCCAGGTTAGTCTCTCTGACAGTCTGTAATGTGTCCCAGGTTAGTCTCTCTGACAGTCTGTAATGTGTCTCCAGGTTAGTGTGACAGTCTGTAATGTGTCCCCAGGTTAGTCTCTCTGACGGTCTGTAATGTGTCTCCAGGTTAGTCTCTGACAGTCTGTAATGTGTCTCCAGGTTAGTGTGACAGTCTGTAATGTGTCCCCAGGTTAGTCTCTGACAGTCTGTAATGTGTCCCCAGGTTAGTGTGACAGTCTGTAATGTGTCCCCAGGTTAGTCTCTCTGACAGTCTGTAATGTGTCCCCAGGTTAGTCTCTCTGACGGTCTGTAATGTGTCTCCAGGTTAGTCTCTGACAGTCTGTAATGTGTCTCCAGGTTAGTGTGACAGTCTGTAATGTGTCCCCAGGTTAGTCTCTGACAGTCTGTAATGTGTCCCCAGGTTAGTCTGACAGTCTGTAATGTGTCCCCAGGTTAGTGTGACAGTCTGTAATGTGTCCCCAGGTTAGTGTGACAGTCTGTAATGTGTCCCCAGGTTAGTCTCTCTGACAGTCTGTAATGTGTCCCCAGGTTAGTGTGACAGTCTGTAATGTGTCCCCAGGTTAGTCTCTCTGACGGTCTGTAATGTGTCTCCAGGTTAGTCTGACAGTCTGTAATGTGTCTCCAGGTTAGTCTCTCTGACGGTCTGTAATGTGTCTCCAGGTTAGTCTGACAGTCTGTAATGTGTCTCCAGGTTAGTCTGACAGTCTGTAATGTGTCCCCAGGTTAGTCTGACAGTCTGTAATGTGTCTCCAGGTTAGTCTCTCTGACGGTCTGTAATGTGTCTCCAGGTTAGTCTGACAGTCTGTAATGTGTCTCCAGGTTAGTCTGACAGTCTGTAATGTGTCCCCAGGTTAGTCTGACAGTCTGTAATGTGTCTCCAGGTTAGTCTCTCTGACGGTCTGTAATGTGTCCCCAGGTTAGTCTGACAGTCTGTAATGTGTCCCCAGGTTAGTCTCTCTGACGGTCTGTAATGTGTCCCCAGGTTAGTCTGACAGTCTGTAATGTGTCCCCAGGTTAGTCTCTCTGACAGTCTGTAATGTGTCCCCAGGTTAGTCTCTCTGACAGTCTGTAATGTGTCCCCAGGTTAGTCTCTCTGACAGTCTGTAATGTGTCCCCAGGTTAGTCTCTCTGACAGTCTGTAATGTGTCCCCAGGTTAGTCTCTGACAGTCTGTAATGTGTCCCCAGGTTAGTCTGACAGTCTGTAATGTGTCCTCAGGTTAGTCTCTCTGACAGTCTGTAATGTGTCTCCAGGTTAGTCTGACAGTCTGTAATGTGTCCCCAGGTTAGTCTCTCTGACAGTCTGTAATGTGTCTCCAGGTTAGTGTGACAGTCTGTAATGTGTCCCCAGGTTAGTCTCTCTGACAGTCTGTAATGTGTCTCCAGGTTAGTCTGACAGTCTGTAATGTGTCCCCAGGTTAGTGTGACAGTCTGTAATGTGTCCCCAGTTTAGTCTGACAGTCTGTAATGTGTCCCCAGGTTAGTCTCTCTGACAGTCTGTAATGTGTCCCCAGGTTAGTCTCTCTGACAGTCTGTAATGTGTCCCCAGGTTAGTCTCTCTGTCAGTCTGTAATGTGTCCCCAGGTTAGTCTCTCTGACAGTCTGTAATGTGTCCCCAGGTTAGTCTCTCTGTCAGTCTGTAATGTGTCCCCAGGTTAGTCTCTCTGACAGTCTGTAATGTGTCCCCAGGTTAGTCTCTCTGACAGTCTGTAATGTGTCCCCAGGTTAGTCTCTCTGACAGTCTGTAATGTGTCCCCAGGTTAGTGTGACAGTCTGTAATGTGTCCCCAGGTTAGTCTGACAGTCTGTAATGTGTCCCCAGGTTAGTCTCTCTGACAGTCTGTAATGTGTCTCCAGGTTAGTCTCTCTGACGGTCTGTAATGTGTCTCCAGGTTAGTCTGACAGTCTGTAATGTGTCCCAGGTTAGTCTGACAGTCTGTAATGTGTCCCCAGGTTAGTCTCTGACAGTCTGTAATGTGTCCCCAGGTTAGTCTCTCTGTCAGTCTGTAATGTGTCCCCAGGTTAGTCTCTCTGACAGTCTGTAATGTGTCCCCAGGTTAGTCTCTCTGACAGTCTGTAATGTGTCCCCAGGTTAGTCTCTCTGTCAGTCTGTAATGTGTCCCCAGGTTAGTCTCTCTGTCAGTCTGTAATGTCTCTCCAGGTTAGTCTCTGTCAGTCTGTAATGTGTCCCCAGGTTAGTCTGACAGTCTAATGTGTCCCCAGGTTAGTCTCTCTGTCAGTCTGTAATGTGTCCCAGGTTAGTCTGACAGTCTGTAATGTGTCCCCAGGTTAGTCTCTCTGTCAGTCTGTAATGTGTCCCCAGGTTAGTCTCTCTGACAGTCTGTAATGTGTCTCCAGATTAGTCTGACAGTCTGTAATGTGTCCC
The DNA here is from genome assembly GCF_036934945.1 of Oncorhynchus masou masou. Classification (NCBI taxonomy): domain Eukaryota; kingdom Metazoa; phylum Chordata; class Actinopteri; order Salmoniformes; family Salmonidae; genus Oncorhynchus; species Oncorhynchus masou. Next base: position 4,334 of record NW_027010251.1, read on the forward strand.
CAGGTTAGTCTCTCTGACAGTCTGTAATGTGTCCCCAGGTTAGTCTGACAGTCTGTAATGTGTCCCCAGGTTAGTCTCTCTGACAGTCTGTAATGTGTCCCCAGGTTAGTCTCTCTGTCAGTCTGTAATGTGTCCCCAGGTTAGTCTCTCTGTCAGTCTGTAATGTCTCTCCAGGTTAGTCTCTGTCAGTCTGTAATGTGTCCCCAGGTTAGTCTGACAGTCTAATGTGTCCCCAGGTTAGTCTCTCTGTCAGTCTGTAATGTGTCCCAGGTTAGTCTGACAGTCTGTAATGTGTCCCCAGGTTAGTCTCTCTGTCAGTCTGTAATGTGTCCCCAGGTTAGTCTCTCTGACAGTCTGTAATGTGTCTCCAGATTAGTCTGACAGTCTGTAATGTGTCCCCAGGTTAGTCTCTCTGACAGTCTGTAATGTGTCCCCAGGTTAGTCTGACAGTCTGTAATGTGTCCCCAGGTTAGTCTCTCTGACAGTCTGTAATGTGTCCCCAGGTTAGTCTCTCTGTCAGTCTGTAATGTGTCCCCAGGTTAGTCTCTCTGTCAGTCTGTAATGTGTCCCCAGGTTAGTCTGACAGTCTAATGTGTCCCCAGGTTAGTCTCTCTGACAGTCTGTAATGTGTCTCCAGGTTAGTCTCTCTGACAGTCTGTAATGTGTCTCCAGGTTAACAGCCATGAAGCGTGAGTTGAAGGTGAAGGAGCTCCAGCTGATGGATGCTGCCAGGAGACGCTTCCTGAAACAGCAGCAGGACCAGAGACTGACTGAACTACACAGACTGGACGAGCAGATACAGAGCAAGGTCTGTTTTCACTTCAGTCACCTCCCTGTATTTAATATTGAAAGAAGAGATTCATTCTTTCAACCATCCTTTTATTTTGTGTGTAATGTGATGGGGTATCTATATGTCCTCTACTGTATATAATGGGGTGTCTATATGTCCTCTACTGTCTATAATGGGGTGTCTATATGTACTGTATATAATGGGGTGTCTATATGTACTGTATATAATGGGGTGTCTATATGTACTGTATATAATGGGGTGTATATATGTACTGTCTATAATGGGGTGTCTATATGTCCTCTACTGTATATAATGGGGTGTCTATATGTCCTCTACTGTCTATAATGGGGTGTCTATATGTACTGTATATAATGGGGTGTCTATATGTACTGTATATAATGGGGTGTCTATATGTACTGTATATAATGGGGTGTATATATGTACTGTCTATAATGGGGTGTCTATATGTCCTCTACTGTCTATAATGGGGTGTCTATATGTACTGTATATAATGGGGTGTCTATATGTACTGTATATAATGGGGTGTCTATATGTACTGTATATAATGGGGTGTATATATGTACTGTCTATAATGGGGTGTCTATATGTCCTCTACTGTAGATAATGGGGTGTCTATATGTACTGTCTATATGTACTGTCTATAATGGGGTGTCTATATGTCCTCTACTGTAGATAATGGGGTGTCTATATGTACTGTCTATATGTACTGTCTATAATGGGGTGTCTATATGTACTGTCTATAATGGGGTGTCTATATGTACTGTCTATAATGGGGTGTCTATATGTACTGTCTATAATGGGGTATCTATATGTACTGTCTATAATGGGGTGTCTATATGTACTGTCTATAATGGGGTGTATATATGTACTGTCTATAATGGGGTGTCTATATGTACTGTCTATAATGGGGTGTCTATATGTACTGTCTATAATGGGGTGTATATATGTACTGTCTATAATGGGGTGTATATATGTACTGTCTATAATGGGGTGTCTATATGTACTGTCTATAATGGGGTGTATATATGTACTGTCTATAATGGGGTGTATATATGTACTGTCTATAATGGGGTGTATATATGTACTGTCTATAATGGGGTGTCTATATGTACTGTCTATAATGGGGTGTCTATATGTACTGTCTATAATGGGGTGTCTATATGTACTGTCTATAATGGGGTGTCTATATGTCCTCTACTGTATATAATGGGGTGTATATATGTACTGTCTATAATGGGGTGTCTATATGTACTGTCTATAATGGGGTGTATATATGTCCTGTCTATACTGGGGTGTCTATATGTACTGTCTATAATGGGGTGTCTATATGTACTGTCTATAATGGGGTGTCTATGTACTCTGTCTATAATGGGGTGTCTATATGTACTGTCTATAATGGGGTGTCTATATGTACTGTCTATAATGGGGTGTCTATATGTACTGTCTATAATGGGGTGTCTATATGTACTGTCTATAATGGGGTGTATATATGTACTGTCTATAATGGGGTGTCTATATGTCCTCTACTGTCTATAATGGGGTGTCTATATGTACTGTATATAATGGGGTGTCTATATGTACTGTCTATAATGGGGTGTCTATATGTACTGTATATAATGGGGTGTCTATATGTACTGTCTATAATGGGGTGTCTATATGTACTGTCTATAATGGGGTGTCTATATGTACTGTCTATAATGGGGTGTATATATGTACTGTATATAATGGGGTGTCTATATGTACTGTCTATAATGGGGTGTCTATATGTACTGTATATAATGGGGTGTCTATATGTACTGTCTATAATGGGGTGTCTATATGTCCTCTACTGTATATAATGGGGTGTCTATATGTACTGTCTATAATGGGGTGTCTATATGTACTGTCTATAATGGGGTGTCTATATGTCCTCTACTGTATATAATGGGGTGTCTATATGTACTGTCTATAATGGGGTGTCTATATGTACTGTCTATAATGGGGTATCTATATGTACTGTCTATAATGGGGTGTCTATATGTACTGTCTATAATGGGGTGTCTATGTGTACTGTCTATAATGGGGTGTCTATGTACTGTATATAATGGGGTGTCTATGTACTGTCTATAATGGGGTGTCTATGTACTGTCTATAATGGGGTGTCTATGTACTGTCTATAATGGGGTGTCTATGTACTGTCTATAATGGGGTGTCTATGTGTACTGTCTATAATGGGGTGTCTATATGTACTGTCTATAATGGGGTGTCTATATGTCCTGTCTATAATGGGGTGTATATATGTACTGTCTATAATGGGGTGTATATATGTACTGTCTATAATGGGGTGTCTATGTGTACTGTCTATAATGGGGTGTCTATATGTACTGTCTATAATGGGGTGTCTATGTACTGTCTATAATGGGGTGTCTATGTGTACTGTCTATAATGGGGTGTCTATATGTACTGTCTATAATGGGGTGTCTATATGTCCTGTCTATAATGGGGTGTCTATATGTCCTGTCTATAATGGGGTGTCTATATGTCCTGTCTATAATGGGGTGTATATATGTACTGTCTATAATGGGGTGTATATATGTACTGTCTATAATGGGGTGTATATATGTACTGTCTATAATGGGGTGTCTATATGTCCTGTAGATAATGGGGTGTCTATATGTCCTCTACTGTCTATAATGGGGTGTCTATATGTCCTCTACTGTATATAATGGGGTGTCTATATGTACTGTCTATAATGGGGTGTCTATATGTACTGTCTATAATGGGGTGTATATATGTACTGTCTATAATGGGGTGTCTATATGTCCTGTAGATAATGGGGTGTCTATATGTCCTCTACTGTCTATAATGGGGTGTCTATATGTCCTCTACTGTATATAATGGGGTGTCTATATGTCCTCTACTGTATATAATGGGGTGTCTATGTACTGTATATAATGGGGTGTCTATATGTACTGTCTATAATGGGGTGTCTATATGTCCTGTCTATAATGGGGTGTCTATATGTCCTCTACTGTCTATAATGGGGTGTCTATATGTACTGTCTATAATGGGGTGTCTATATGTACTGTCTATAATGGGGTGTCTATATGTCCTCTACTGTATATAATGGGGTGTCTATATGTACTGTCTATAATGGGGTGTCTATGTACTGTCTATAATGGGGTGTATATATGTACTGTCTATAATGGGGTGTCTATATGTCCTGTAGATAATGGGGTGTCTATATGTCCTCTACTGTCTATAATGGGGTGTCTATATGTCCTCTACTGTATATAATGGGGTGTCTATATGTCCTCTACTGTATATAATGGGGTGTCTATGTACTGTATATAATGGGGTGTCTATATGTACTGTCTATAATGGGGTGTCTATATGTCCTGTCTATAATGGGGTGTCTATATGTCCTCTACTGTCTATAATGGGGTGTCTATATGTACTGTCTATAATGGGGTGTCTATATGTACTGTCTATAATGGGGTGTCTATATGTCCTCTACTGTATATAATGGGGTGTCTATATGTACTGTCTATAATGGGGTGTCTATGTACTGTCTATAATAGGGTGTATATATGTACTGTCTATAATGGGGTGTCTATATGTCCTGTAGATAATGGGGTGTCTATATGTCCTCTACTGTCTATAATGGGGTGTCTATATGTCCTCTACTGTATATAATGGGGTGTCTATATGTCCTCTACTGTATATAATGGGGTGTCTATGTACTGTATATAATGGGGTGTCTATATGTACTGTCTATAATGGGGTGTCTATATGTCCTGTCTATAATGGGGTGTCTATATGTCCTCTACTGTCTATAATGGGGTGTCTATATGTACTGTCTATAATGGGGTGTCTATATGTACTGTCTATAATGGGGTGTCTATATGTCCTCTACTGTATATAATGGGGTGTCTATATGTCCTCTACTGTATATAATGGGGTGTCTATATGTACTGTATATAATGGGGTGTCTATATGTACTGTCTATAATGGGGTGTCTATATGTACTGTCTATAATGGGGTATCTATATGTCCTCTACTGTCTATAATGGGGTGTCTATATGTACTGTCTATAATGGGGTGTCTATATGTACTGTCTATAATGGGGTGTCTATATGTCCTCTACTGTATATAATGGGGTGTCTATATGTACTGTATATAATGGGGTGTCTATATGTACTGTCTATAATGGGGTGTCTATATGTACTGTCTATAATGGGGTGTCTATATGTCCTCTACTGTATATAATGGGGTGTCTATATGTCCTCTACTGTATATAATGGGGTGTCTATATGTACTGTATATAATGGGGTGTCTATATGTACTGTCTAATGGGGTGTCTATATGTACTGTCTATAATGGGGTATCTATATGTCCTCTACTGTCTATAATGGGGTGTCTATATGTACTGTCTATAATGGGGTGTCTATATGTACTGTCTATAATGGGTGTCTATATGTCCTCTACTGTATATAATGGGGTGTCTATATGTCCTCTACTGTATATAATGGGGTGTCTATATGTCCTCTACTGTAGATAATGGGGTGTCTATATGTCCTCTACTGTATATAATGGGGTGTCTATATGTCCTCTACTGTATATAATGGGGTGTCTATATGTACTGTATATAATGGGGTGTCTATATGTTCTCTACTGTATATAATGGGGTGTATATATGTACTGTCTATAATGGGGTGTATATATGTCCTCTACTGTATATAATGGGGTGTCTATATGTACTGTCTATAATGGGGTGTCTATATGTCCTCTACTGTATATAATGGGGTGTCTATATGTACTGTCTATAATGGGGTGTCTATATGTCCTCTACTGTATATAATGGGGTGTCTATATGTACTGTCTATAATGGGGTGTCTATATGTACTGTCTATAATGGGGTGTCTATATGTCCTCTACTGTATATAATGGGGTGTCTATATGTCCTCTACTGTAGATAATGGGGTGTCTATATGTCCTCTACTGTATATAATGGGGTGTCTATATGTACTGTATATAATGGGGTGTCTATATGTTCTCTACTGTATATAATGGGGTGTCTATATGTTCTCTACTGTCTATAATGGGGTGTCTATATGTACTGTATATAATGGGGTGTCTATATGTTCTCTACTGTCTATAATGGGGTGTCTATATGTACTCTACTGTACATAATGGGGTGTCTATATGTACTCTACTGTACATAATGGGGTGTCTATATGTACTCTACTGTACATAATGGGGTGTCTATATGTCCTCTACTGTATATAATGGGGTGTCTATATGTCCTCTGTCTATAATGGGGTGTCTATATGTCCTCTACTGTCTATAATGGGGTGTCTATATGTCCTCTACTGTCTATAATGGGGTGTCTATATGTCCTCTACTGTCTATAATGGGGTGTCTATATGTCCTCTACTGTCTATAATGGGGTGTCTATATGTCCTCTACTGTATATAATGAGGTGTCTATGTACTCTACTGTATATAATGGGGTGTCTATATGTCCTCTACTGTAGATAATGGGGTGTCTATATGTCCTCTACTGTCTATAATGGGGTGTCTATATGTACTCTACTGTCTATAATGGGGTGTCTATATGTCCTCTACTGTAGATAATGGGGTGTCTATATGTCCTCTACTGTATATAATGGGGTGTCTATATGTCCTCTACTGTATATAATGGGGTGTCTATATGTCCTCTACTGTATATAATGGGGTGTCTATATGTCCTCTACTGTATATAATGGGGTGTCTATATGTACTGTATATAATGGGGTGTCTATATGTCCTCTACTGTATATAATGGGGTGTCTATATGTCCTCTACTGTGTATAATGGGGTGTCTATGTCCTCTACTGTAGATAATGGGGTGTCTATATGTCCTCTACTGTATATAATGGGGTGTCTATGTCCTCTACTGTGTATAATGGGGTGTCTATGTCCTCTACTGTATATAATGGGGTGTCTATATGTCCTCTACTGTATATAATGGGGTGTCTATATGTCCTCTACTGTATATAATGGGGTGTCTATGTCCTCTACTGTATATAATGGGGTGTCTATATGTCCTCTACTGTATATAATGGGGTGTCTATATGTCCTTTACTGTGTATAATGGGGTGTCTATATGTCCTCTACTGTATATAATGGGGTGTCTATGTACTCTACTGTATATAATGGGGTGTCTATATGTCCTCTACTGTATATAATGGGGTGTCTATATGTCCTCTACTGTATATAATGGGGTGTCTATATGTCCTCTACTGTATATAATGGGGTGTCTATATGTCCTCTACTGTATATAATGGGGTGTCTATATGTCCTCTACTGTATATAATGGGGTGTCTATATGGACTCTACTGTATATAATGGGGTGTCTATATGTCCTCTACTGTATATAATGGGGTGTCTATATGTCCTCTACTGTATATAATGGGGTGTATATATGGCCTCTACTGTCTATAATGGGGTGTCTATATGTCCTCTACTGTATATAATGGGGTGTCTATATGTCCTCTACTGTCTATAATGGGGTGTCTATATGACCTCTACTGTATATAATGGGGTGTCTATATGTCCTCTACTGTATATAATGGGGTGTATTTATGTCCTCTGTCTATAATGGGTGTCTATATGTCCTCTACTGTCTAATGGGGTGTCTATATGGACTCTACTGTATATAATGGGGTGTCTATATGTCCTCTACTGTATATAATTGGGTGTCTATATGTACTGTCTATAATGGGGTGTCTATATGTCCTCTACTGTATATAATGGGGTGTCTATATCCTCTACTGTATATAATGGGGTGTCTATATGTCCTCTACTGTATATAAGGGGGTGTCGTCTATATGTCCTCTACTGTATATAATGGGGTGTCTATATGTCCTCTACTGTATATAATTGGGTGTCTATATGTACTGTCTATAATGGGGTGTCTATATGTCCTCTACTGTCTATAATGGGGTGTCTATATGTCCTCTACTGTATATAATGGGGTGTCTATATGTCCTCTACTGTATATAATGGGGTGTCTATATGTCCTCTACTGTATATAATGGGGTGTCTAAATGTCCTCTACTGTAGATAATGGGGTGTCTATATGTCCTCTACTGTATATAATGGGGTGTCTATATGTCCTCTACTGTAGATAATGGGGTGTCTATATGTCCTCTACTGTATATAATGGGGTGTCTAAATGTCCTCTACTGTATATAATGGGGTGTCTATGTCCTCTACTGTATATAATGGGGTGTCTATATGTCCTCTACTGTATATAATGTAAGTCGCTCTGGATAAGAGCGTCTGCTAAATGATTTAAATGTAAATGTAATGTAAATAATGGGGTGTCTATATGTCCTCTACTGTAGATAATGGGGTGTCTATATGTCCTCTACTGTAGATAATGGGGTGTCTATATGTCCTCTACTGTAGATAATGGGGTGTCTATATGTCCTCTACTGTAGATAATGGGGTGTCTATATGTCCTCTACTGTATATAATGGGGTGTCTATGTCCTCTACTGTATATAATGGGGTGTCTATATGTCCTCTACTGTATATAATGTAAGTCGCTCTGGATAAGAGCGTCTGCTAAATGATTTAAATGTAAATGTAATGTAAATAATGGGGTGTCTATATGTCCTCTACTGTAGATAATGGGGTGTCTATATGTCCTCTACTGTAGATAATGGGGTGTCTATATGTCCTCTACTGTAGATAATGGGGTGTCTATATGTCCTCTACTGTAGATAATGGGGTGTCTATATGTCCTCTACTGTATATAATGGGGTGTCTATATGTCCTCTACTGTATATAATGGGGTGTCTATATGTCCTCTACTGTATATAATGGGGTGTCTATATGTCCTCTCCTGTATGGTGTGTTTGTTGGGGTCAGATGAACACCAGAGACCAGGAGACGGCAGCAGCAGTACAGGATATACAAGTCAGACAGATGGAGCTGGAAGCACAGAGACGGCTGTTTGAACAGGTCAGTGACTGTCCTCATCACAGCAACAATGTGCAGAGACCTGCCCCTGAGACACACACCATCTCGTCATTCACATTCTATTCCGTGCAGCATAAAGTTAAGACCCCACACGTCATTTAACATTGGCCATTTTAACGCTGTCCAGCTACAATATGGCTTGGTCTTCATTCACCAGACCGTGATGTCACCGTGTAACCCTTGTGATGTAGCGACTGGCCAAGGAGCAGGTGCGTGTGACTCAGGAGGTCAGAGCAGAGGTGGATACCAGGAGACACAGGTCAGAGGTCGAGGAGACCACCTTCCAACACCTCCTTAACAACGACACTGACGTCAGCCTGGGAACCAAGAAGGTGAGCATTCATCTACTGTATACTTCCAGAGACTGAAATATAGGGGGTTATTAAACAATGACTGGAGAGAGATTGACCTCCTCCCTGTCTCAGGTTCTAGACTGAAATATAGGGGTTATTAAACAATGACTGGAGAGAGACTGACCTGCTCCCGTCTCAGGTTCTAGACTGAAATATAGGGGGTTATTAAACAATGACTGGAGAGAGACTGACCTCCTCCCTGTCTCAGGTTCTAGACTGAAATATAGGGGGTTATTAAACAATGACTGGAGAGAGACTGACCTCCTCCCCGTCTCAGGGTCTAGACTGAAATATAGGGGGTTATTAAACAATGACTGGAGAGAGACTGACCTCCTCCCTGTCTCAGGGTCTAGACTGAAATATAGGGGGTTATTAAACAATGACTGGAGAGAGAGAGAGAGAGACTGACCTCCTCCCTGTCTCAGGTTCTAGACTGAAATATAGGGGGTTATTAAACAATGACTGGAGAGAGACTGACCTCCTCCCTGTCTCAGGGTCTAGACTGAAATATAGGGGGTTATTAAACAATGACTGGAGAGAGACTGACCTCCTCCCTGTCTCAGGTTCTAGACTGAAATATAGGGGGTTATTAAACAATGACTGGAGAGAGACTGACCTCCTCCCTGTCTCAGGTTCTAGACTGAAATATAGGGGGTTATTAAACAATGACTGGAGAGAGAGAGACTGACCTCCTTCCCGTCGCAGGTTCTAGACTGAAATATAGGGGGTTATTGAACAATGACGAGAGAGAGAGAGAGACTGACCTCCTCCCGTCTCAGGTTCTAGACTGAAATATAGGGGGTTATTAAACAATGACTAGAGAGAGAGAGAGACTGACCTCCTCCCTGTCTCAGGTTCTAGACTGAAATATAGGGGGTTATTAAACAATGACTGGAGAGAGAGACTGACCTCCTCCCTGTCTCAGGTTCTAGACTGAAATATAGGGGGTTATTAAACAATGACTGGAGAGAGAGACTGACCTCCTCCCGTCTCAGGTTCTAGACTGAAATATAGGGGGTTATTAAACAATGACTGGAGAGAGAGACTGACCTCCTCCCGTCTCAGGTTCTAGACTGAAATATAGGGGGTTATTAAACAATGACTGGAGAGAGAGAGAGACTGACCACCTCCCCGTCTCAGGTTCTAGACTGAAATATAGGGGGTTATTGAACAATGACTGGAGAGAGAGACTGACCTCCTCCCGTCTCAGGTTCTAGACTAAAATATAGGGGGTTATTAAACAATGACTGGAGAGAGAGACTGACCTCCTCCAGTCTCAGGTTCTAGACTGAAATATAGGGGGTTATTGAACAATGACTGGAGAGAGAGACTGACCTCCTCCCCGTCTCAGGTTCTAGACTGAAATATAGGGGGTTATTGAACAATGACTGGAGAGAGAGACTGACCTCCACCCCGTCTCAGGTTCTAGACTGAAATATAGGGGGTTATTAAACAATGACTGGAGAGAGAGACTGACCTCCTCCCGTCTCAGGTTCTAGACTGAAATATAGGGGGATATTAAACAATGACTGGAGAGAGAGACTGACCTCCTCCCTGTCTCAGGTTCTAGACTGAAATATAGGGGGTTATTAAACAATGACTGGAGAGAGAGACTGACCTCCTCCCGTCTCAGGTTCTAGACTGAAATATAGGGGGTTATTAAACAATGACTGGAGAGAGAGACTGACCTCCTCCCGTCTCAGGTTCTAGACTGAAATATAGGGGGTTATTAAACAATGACTGGAGAGAGAGAGAGACTGACCACCTCCCCGTCTCAGGTTCTAGACTGAAATATAGGGGGTTATTGAACAATGACTGGAGAGAGAGACTGACCTCCTCCCGTCTCAGGTTCTAGACTGAAATATAGGGGGTTATTAAACAATGACTGGAGAGAGAGACTGACCTCCTCCCGTCTCAGGTTCTAGACTGAAATATAGGGGGTTATTAAACAATGACTGGAGAGAGAGACTGACCTCCTCCAGTCTCAGGTTCTAGACTGAAATATAGGGGGTTATTGAACAATGACTGGAGAGAGAGACTGACCTCCTCCCCGTCTCAGGTTCTAGACTGAAATATAGGGGGTTATTGTACAATGACTGGAGAGAGAGACTGACCTCCACCCCGTCTCAGGTTCTAGACTGAAATATAGGGGGTTATTAAACAATGACTGGAGAGAGAGACTGACCTCCTCCCCGTCTCAGGTTCTAGAGGAGTGTTTAGCTGAAGCAGGCCAGCTGGGAGTGGACACCGAGTGGCAGGCTGAGGTGATGAGGCGTCTAGACCAGGAGGATGCAGCCCGGGACAGACACTACCACCATCTGGCTGGACTACACAGAGAGACCCTCACCAAGGAGCAGCAGCTAGTTAATATCATGGAGGACGTAGAGGGCCAGAGGGTAGGAGAGATGATGTAGAGGATATATACAGTAGGTCATGAGGACGTAGAGGGACAGAGGGTAGGAGAGATGATGTAGAGGATATATACAGTAGATCATGAGGACGTAGAGGGACAGATTATGTAGAGGGTATATACAGTAGGTCATGAGGACGTAGAAGGACAGATGATGTAGAGGGTATATACAGTAGGTCATGAGGACGTAGAAGGACAGATGATGTAGAGGGTATATACAGTAGGTCATGAGGACGTAGAAGGACAGATGATGTAGAGGGTATATACAGTAGATCATGAGGACGTAGAGGGACAGAGGGTAGGAGGAGAGATGATGTAGAGGGTATATACAGTAGGTCATGAGGACGTAGAGGGACAGAGGGTAGGAGGAGAGTTGATGTTGAGGAGGGTATATACAGTAGGTCATGAGGACGTAGAGGGACAGAGGGTAGGAGGAGAGTTGATGTTGAGGATATATACAGTAGATCATGAGGACGTAGAGGGACAGATAATGTAGAGGGTATATACAGTAGATCATGAGGACGTAGCGGGACAGATAATGTAGAGGGTATATACAGTAGATCATGAGGACGTAGAGGGACAGATAATGTAGAGGGTATATACAGTAGATCATGAGGACGTAGCGGGACAGATAATGTAGAGGGTATATACAGTAGATCATGAGGACGTAGAGGGACAGATAATGTAGAGGGTATATACAGTAGGTCATGAGGACGTAGAGGGACAGAGGGTAGGAGAGATGATGTAGAGGGTATATACAGTAGGTCATGAGGACGTAGAGGGACAGAGGGTAGGAGAGATGATGTAGAGGATATATACAGTAGATCATGAGGACGTAGAGGGACAGATAATGTAGAGGGTATATACAGTAGGTCATGAGGACGTAGAGGGACAGATAATGTAGAGGGTATATACAGTAGGTCATGAGGCACAGAGGGTAGGAGGAGAGATGATGTAGAGGATATATACAGTAGGTCATGAGGACAGATAATGTAGAGGGTATATACAGTAGGTCATGAGGACGTAGAGGGACAGAGGGTAGGAGGAGAGATGATGTTGAGGATATATACAGTAGATCATGAGGACGTAGAGGGACAGATAATGTAGAGGGTATATACAGTAGATCATGAGGACGTAGAGGGACAGATAATGTAGAGGGTATATACAGTAGGTCATGAGGACGTAGAGGGACAGATAATGTAGAGGGTATATACAGTAGGTCATGAGGACGTAGAGGGACAGATAATGTAGAGGGTATATACAGTAGATCATGAGGACGTAGAGGGACAGATAATGTAGAGGGTATATACAGTAGGTCATGAGGACGTAGAGGGACAGATAATGTAGAGGGTATATACAGTAGGTCATGAGGACGTAGAGGGACAGATAATGTAGAGGGTATATACAGTAGGTCATGAGGACGTAGAGGGACAGAGGGTAGGAGGACAGATAATGTAGAGGGTATATACAGTAGGTCATGAGGACAGATAATGTAGAGGGTATATACAGTAGGTCACGGAGGGTCCTGTGAGTTACTGTACCTGTTGATCAACTGGAGAATTGATTTATGGTGGGAGGAGGGGGTGGTGTTCAGCGGGAGGAGGGGGTGGTGTTCAGCGGGAGGAGGGGGTGGTGTTCAGCGGGAGGAGGGGGTGGTGTTCAGCGGGTGGAGGGGGTGGTGTTCAGCAGGAGGAGGGGGTGTGTTCAGCAGGTGTGCAGTGTGTTCAGCCATTGTGCGTTTCAGTGGGAGGAGGTGGTGTCTCAGAAGGCCCAGCTAGAGGAGCAGAGGCAGGCTGCAGCCACAGCCGAGGCCAACAGGAGAGTCTTCCTCAGCCAGGAGGAAGAGGAGAACGAGCAGCACAGAGACAACCTCCGCAGGAGCCAGGACCACTCACTCAGTGAGCCCAGCCTCATAGAAATATATGTTGTGGAGGGAATAGGCAGTCAGGTCCTCTATACATTCTATATCTATCTGCAGTGTGCTGAGAATTCTACCCCACCACCCACACTACTACACTACAGTCCTGTCACCTAAGGTTTCAGTGTTCCTCTAAGCTAATAGTTGATGTTGAAGTTTACAGTGTTCCTCTAAGCTAATAGTTGATGTTGAAGGTTACAGTGTTCCTCTAAGCTAACAGTTATGTTGAAGGTTACAGTGTTCCACTAAGCTAATAGTTGATATTGAAGGTTACAGTGTTCCTCTAAGCTAACAGTTGACGTTGAAGGTTACAGTGTTCCTCTAAGCTAACAGTTGATGTTGAAGGTTACAGTGTTCCACTAAGGCAGGCTGTGTATGGGGTGTTGGTGACTAATACAGTATGTTTTAGCAGGTCAACAGTGGGAGATGAGAGCCAGGTCTCCGTGCTCCACTAGTGGCCTGCTTCACAATCCTGTTGCTTCTCCTGGTCCTCATCAGTCTCAACAACATCAGTCCCAACAACATCTGTCTAAACAACCAGTCCACCTCAGACGACTCCACTTGCTGTGAGTGTTTCTGTCTGTACCACATTTATTTCACCAGGTAGACCAGTTGAGAACAGGTTCTTATTTACAACTGCGACCTGGACAAGATGAAGCAAAGCTGTGCGACAAAAAACAAAGTTACACCTGGAATAAACACATGTACAGTCAATACCAATAGAAACACATGTACAGTCAATACCAATAGAAACACATGTACAGTCAATACCAATAGAAACACATGTACAGTCAATACCAATAGAAACACATGTACAGTCAATACCAATAGAAACACATGTACAGTCAATACCAATAGAAACACATGTACATTCACTGTTTCTACAGGTCTGTACTCCAGAAGAAAATATCAACAGAATTCTCATCTACCAAGACATTATTCAGTGTTTCCAATGATCTTGCTGAGTGTACATCCATACAGTAAGGCCCTGAAGAGTCCTGTGGTGTCTTGTGTTCTCAGTCTCTCTGGACCGGGGTCGAGGGGAGCTGGACTGCAGAGAGAGGGAGTTGATGCAGAACATCAGAGAGCTGCGGCAGAAACTGGCGGCCCGCGCCACAAACTCCACCACCTCCCAGTAACCACGACGACACAAACACACCAGCTGTGCCTTTTTGTTTTGCATATCTAGACCTGAAAAGGTTTGCGGTTTTCTGCTCGTTTGTCCGTTTGAAAGAAGATGCTGATATTATTTGACTTAACAAACAGCTGTCCTCTAACCACAACCCTGGCGTTGACTAGTTAAAGAGAGATTAAATGAAAGCATTCCTTGGTCTTAATGAGATTTGTAGCACAACCCTCTCCTGTGTATATTTTGTTATTTAAGTTGTTTTTAAGTATTGTTGTATCAACTTTGAGTCATTTCATCTCTGCCTTGTTGACTAGTTTCAGTGTTTGACAGACTCACCAGTCGTGCTTTGGTCTGATGGTGACTTATGACTTGCTAACCTCAGCATAGGTATCCAGGTAATTCACCTTTTAATAAAGCCTTAGCCAATACAATTGTTTTGTCAGATTCTTGGTAAACATCAGGTGTAGACTAACAGTGAAATGCTTGGTAAACATCAGGTGTAGACTAACAGTGAAATGCTTGGTAAACAACAGGTGTAGACTAACAGTGAAATGCTTGGTAAACATCAGGTGTAGACTAACAGTGAAATGCTTGGTAAACATCAGGTGTAGACTAACAGTGAAATGCTTGGTAAACAACAGGTGTAGACTAACAGTGAAATGCTTGGTAAACAACAGGTGTAGACTAACAGGTGTAGACTAACAATGAAATGCTTGGTAAACATCAGGTATAGACTAACAGTGAAATGCTTGGTAAACAACAGGTGTAGACTAACAGTGAAATGCTTGGTAAACAACAGGTGTGGACTAACAGTGAAATGCTTGGTAAACAGGTGTAGACTAACAGTGAAATGCTTGGTAAACAACAGGTGTAGACTAACAGTGAAATGCTTGGTAAACATCAGGTGTAGACGAACAGTGAAATGCTTGGTAAACATCAGGTGTAGACTAACAGTGAAATGCTTGGTAAACAGGTGTAGACTAACAGTGAAATGCTTGGTAAACAACAGGTGTGGACTAACAGTGAAATGCTTGGTAAACAACAGGTGTAGACTAACAGTGAAATGCTTGGTAAACAACAGGTGTAGACTAACAGTGAAATGCTTGGTAAACAACAGGTGTGGACTAACAGTGAAATGCTTGGTAAACAACAGGTGTAGACTAACAGTGAAATGCTTGGTAAACATCAGGTGTAGACTAACAGTGAAATGCTTGGTAAACATCAGGTGTAGACTAACAGTGAAATGCTTGGTAAACAACAGGTGTAGACGAACAGTGAAATGCTTGGTAAACATCAGGTGTGGACTAACAGTGAAATGCTTGGTAAACAACAGGTGTGGACTAACAGTGAAATGCTTGGTAAACAACAGGTGTGGACTAACAGTGAAATGCTTGGTAAACAACAGGTGTAGACGAACAGTGAAATGCTTGGTAAACATCAGGTGTGGACTAACAGTGAAATGCTTGGTAAACAACAGGTGTGGACTAACAGTGAAATGCTTGGTAAACATCAGGTGTAGACTAACAGTGAAATGCTTGGTAAACAACAGGTGTAGACTAACAGTGAAATGCTTGGTAAACATCAGGTGTGGACTAACAGTGAAATGCTTGGTAAACAACAGGTGTGGACTAACAGTGAAATGCTTGGTAAACAACAGGTATAGACGAACAGTGAAATGTTTGGTAAACATCAGGTATAGACTAACAGTGAAATGCTTGGTAAACAGGTATAGACTAACAGTGAAATGCTTGGTAAACAACAGGTGTGGACTAACAGTGAAATGCTTGGTAAACAACAGGTGTAGACGAACAGTGAAATGCTTGGTAAACATCAGGTGTGGACTAACAGTGAAATGCTTGGTAAACAACAGGTGTGGACTAACAGTGAAATGCTTGGTAAACATCAGGTGTAGACTAACAGTGAAATGCTTGGTAAACAACAGGTGTGGACTAACAGTGAAATGCTTGGTAAACATCAGGTGTAGACTAACAGTGAAATGCTTGGTAAACAACAGGTGTGGACTAACAGTGAAATGCTTGGTAAACAACAGGTGTAGACTAACAGTGAAATGCTTGGTAAACAACAGGTGTGGACTAACAGTGAAATGCTTGGTAAACAACAGGTGTAGACTAACAGTGAAATGCTTGGTAAACATCAGGTGTAGACTAACAGTGAAATGCTTGGTAAACAACAGGTGTGGACTAACAGTGAAATGCTTGGTAAACAACAGGTGTAGACTAACAGTGAAATGCTTGGTAAACAACAGGTGTGGACTAACAGTGAAATGCTTGGTAAACAACAGGTGTAGACTAACAGTGAAATGCTTGGTAAACATCAGGTGTAGACTAACAGTGAAATGCTTGGTAAACATCAGGTGTAGACTAACAGTGAAATGCTTGGTAAACAACAGGTGTAGACTAACAGTGAAATGCTTGGTAAACAACAGGTGTAGACGAACAGTGAAATGCTTGGTAAACATCAGGTGTGGACTAACAGTGAAATGCTTGGTAAACAACAGGTGTGGACTAACAGTGAAATGCTTGGTAAACATCAGGTGTAGACTAACAGTGAAATGCTTGGTAAACAACAGATGTGGACTAACAGTGAAATGCTTGGTAAACATCAGGTGTGGACTAACAGTGAAATGCTTGGTAAACAACAGGTGTGGACTAACAGTGAAATGCTTGGTAAACAACAGGTGTAGACTAACAGTGAAATGCTTGGTAAACAACAGGTGTGGACTAACAGTGAAATGCTTGGTAAACAACAGGTGTAGACTAACAGTGAAATGCTTGGTAAACATCAGGTGTAGACTAACAGTGAAATGCTTGGTAAACATCAGGTGTAGACTAACAGTGAAATGCTTGGTAAACAACAGGTGTAGACTAACAGTGAAATGCTTGGTAAACATCAGGTGTGGACTAACAGTGAAATGCTTGGTAAACAACAGGTGTAGACTAACAGTGAAATGCTTGGTAAACATCAGGTGTGGACTAACAGTGAAATGCTTGGTAAACAACAGGTGTAGACTAACAGTGAAATGCTTGGTAAACAACAGGTGTAGACGAACAGTGAAATGCTTGGTAAACAACAGGTGTAGACTAACAGTGAAATGCTTGGTAAACAACAGGTGTAGACTAACAGTGAAATGCTTGGTAAACAACAGGTGTGGACTAACAGTGAAATGCTTGGTAAACAACAGGTGTAGACTAACAGTGAAATGCTTGGTAAACAACAGGTGTGGACTAACAGTGAAATGCTTGGTAAACAACAGGTGTAGACTAACAGTGAAATGCTTGGTAAACATCAGGTGTAGACTAACAGTGAAATGCTTGGTAAACATCAGGTGTAGACTAACAGTGAAATGCTTGGTAAACAACAGGTGTAGACGAACAGTGAAATGCTTGGTAAACATCAGGTGTGGACTAACAGTGAAATGCTTGGTAAACAACAGGTGTGGACTAACAGTGAAATGCTTGGTAAACAACAGGTGTGGACTAACAGTGAAATGCTTGGTAAACAACAGGTGTAGACGAACAGTGAAATGCTTGGTAAACATCAGGTGTGGACTAACAGTGAAATGCTTGGTAAACAACAGGTGTGGACTAACAGTGAAATGCTTGGTAAACATCAGGTGTAGACTAACAGTGAAATGCTTGGTAAACAACAGGTGTAGACTAACAGTGAAATGCTTGGTAAACATCAGGTGTAGACTAACAGTGAAATGCTTGGTAAACATCAGGTGTAGACTAACAGTGAAATGCTTGGTAAACAACAGGTGTAGACTAACAGTGAAATGCTTGGTAAACATCAGGTGTGGACTAACAGTGAAATGCTTGGTAAACAACAGGTGTAGACTAACAGTGAAATGCTTGGTAAACATCAGGTGTGGACTAACAGTGAAATGCTTGGTAAACAACAGGTGTAGACTAACAGTGAAATGCTTGGTAAACAACAGGTGTAGACGAACAGTGAAATGCTTGGTAAACAACAGGTGTAGACTAACAGTGAAATGCTTGGTAAACAACAGGTGTAGACTAACAGTGAAATGCTTGGTAAACAACAGGTGTGGACTAACAGTGAAATGCTTGGTAAACAACAGGTGTAGACTAACAGTGAAATGCTTGGTAAACAACAGGTGTGGACTAACAGTGAAATGCTTGGTAAACAACAGGTGTAGACTAACAGTGAAATGCTTGGTAAACATCAGGTGTAGACTAACAGTGAAATGCTTGGTAAACATCAGGTGTAGACTAACAGTGAAATGCTTGGTAAACAACAGGTGTAGACGAACAGTGAAATGCTTGGTAAACATCAGGTGTGGACTAACAGTGAAATGCTTGGTAAACAACAGGTGTGGACTAACAGTGAAATGCTTGGTAAACAACAGGTGTGGACTAACAGTGAAATGCTTGGTAAACAACAGGTGTAGACGAACAGTGAAATGCTTGGTAAACATCAGGTGTGGACTAACAGTGAAATGCTTGGTAAACAACAGGTGTGGACTAACAGTGAAATGCTTGGTAAACATCAGGTGTAGACTAACAGTGAAATGCTTGGTAAACAACAGGTGTGGACTAACAGTGAAATGCTTGGTAAACATCAGGTGTGGACTAACAGTGAAATGCTTGGTAAACAACAGGTGTGGACTAACAGTGAAATGCTTGGCAAACAACAGGTGTAGACTAACAGTGAAATGCTTGGTAAACAACAGGTGTGGACTAACAGTGAAATGCTTGGTAAACAACAGGTGTAGACTAACAGTGAAATGCTTGGTAAACATCAGGTGTAGACTAACAGTGAAATGCTTGGTAAACATCAGGTGTAGACTAACAGTGAAATGCTTGGTAAACAACAGGTGTAGACTAACAGTGAAATGCTTGGTAAACATCAGGTGTGGACTAACAGTGAAATGCTTGGTAAACAACAGGTGTAGACTAACAGTGAAATGCTTGGTAAACAACAGGTATAGACGAACAGTGAAATGTTTGGTAAACATCAGGTATAGACTAACAGTGAAATGCTTGGTAAACAGGTATAGACTAACAGTGAAATGCTTGGTAAACAACAGGTGTGGACTAACAGTGAAATGCTTGGTAAACAACAGGTGTAGACGAACAGTGAAATGCTTGGTAAACAACAGGTGTAGACTAACAGTGAAATGCTTGGTAAACAACAGGTGTGGACTAACAGTGAAATGCTTGGTAAACAACAGGTGTAGACTAACAGTGAAATGCTTGGTAAACAACAGGTGTGGACTAACAGTGAAATGCTTGGTAAACAACAGGTGTAGACTAACAGTGAAATGCTTGGTAAACATCAGGTGTAGACTAACAGTGAAATGCTTGGTAAACATCAGGTGTAGACTAACAGTGAAATGCTTGGTAAACAACAGGTGTAGACTAACAGTGAAATGCTTGGTAAACATCAGGTGTGGACTAACAGTGAAATGCTTGGTAAACAACAGGTGTAGACTAACAGTGAAATGCTTGGTAAACATCAGGTGTGGACTAACAGTGAAATGCTTGGTAAACAACAGGTGTAGACTAACAGTGAAATGCTTGGTAAACATCAGGTGTAGACTAACAGTGAAATGCTTGGTAAACAACAGGTGTAGACGAACAGTGAAATGCTTGGTAAACAACAGGTGTAGACTAACAGTGAAATGCTTGGTAAACAACAGGTGTAGACTAACAGTGAAATGCTTGGTAAACAACAGGTGTGGACTAACAGTGAAATGCTTGGTAAACAACAGGTGTAGACTAACAGTGAAATGCTTGGTAAACATCAGGTGTAGACTAACAGTGAAATGCTTGGTAAACATCAGGTGTAGACTAACAGTGAAATGCTTGGTAAACAACAGGTGTAGACTAACAGTGAAATGCTTGGTAAACATCAGGTGTGGACTAACAGTGAAATGCTTGGTAAACAACAGGTGTAGACTAACAGTGAAATGCTTGGTAAACAACAGGTATAGACGAACAGTGAAATGTTTGGTAAACATCAGGTATAGACTAACAGTGAAATGCTTGGTAAACAGGTATAGACTAACAGTGAAATGCTTGGTAAACAACAGGTGTGGACTAACAGTGAAATGCTTGGTAAACAACAGGTGTAGACGAACAGTGAAATGCTTGGTAAACAACAGGTGTAGACTAACAGTGAAATGCTTGGTAAACAACAGGTGTGGACTAACAGTGAAATGCTTGGTAAACAACAGGTGTAGACTAACAGTGAAATGCTTGGTAAACAACAGGTGTGGACTAACAGTGAAATGCTTGGTAAACAACAGGTGTAGACTAACAGTGAAATGCTTGGTAAACATCAGGTGTAGACTAACAGTGAAATGCTTGGTAAACATCAGGTGTAGACTAACAGTGAAATGCTTGGTAAACAACAGGTGTAGACTAACAGTGAAATGCTTGGTAAACATCAGGTGTGGACTAACAGTGAAATGCTTGGTAAACAACAGGTGTAGACTAACAGTGAAATGCTTGGTAAACATCAGGTGTGGACTAACAGTGAAATGCTTGGTAAACAACAGGTGTAGACTAACAGTGAAATGCTTAGTAAACATCAGGTGTAGACTAACAGTGAAATGCTTGGTAAACAACAGGTGTAGACGAACAGTGAAATGCTTGGTAAACAACAGGTGTAGACTAACAGTGAAATGCTTGGTAAACAACAGGTGTAGACTAACAGTGAAATGCTTGGTAAACAACAGGTGTGGACTAACAGTGAAATGCTTGGTAAACAACAGGTGTAGACTAACAGTGAAATGCTTGGTAAACAACAGGTGTGGACTAACAGTGAAATGCTTGGTAAACAACAGGTGTAGACTAACAGTGAAATGCTTGGTAAACATCAGGTGTAGACTAACAGTGAAATGCTTGGTAAACATCAGGTGTAGACTAACAGTGAAATGCTTGGTAAACAACAGGTGTAGACTAACAGTGAAATGCTTGGTAAACAACAGGTGTAGACTAACAGTGAAATGCTTGGTAAACAACAGGTGTGGACTAACAGTGAAATGCTTGGTAAACAACAGGTGTAGACTAACAGTGAAATGCTTGGTAAACAACAGGTGTGGACTAACAGTGAAATGCTTGGTAAACAACAGGTGTAGACTAACAGTGAAATGCTTGGTAAACATCAGGTGTAGACTAACAGTGAAATGCTTGGTAAACATCAGGTGTAGACTAACAGTGAAATGCTTGGTAAACAACAGGTGTAGACTAACAGTGAAATGCTTGGTAAACATCAGGTGTGGACTAACAGTGAAATGCTTGGTAAACAACAGGTGTAGACTAACAGTGAAATGCTTGGTAAACAACAGGTATAGACGAACAGTGAAATGTTTGGTAAACATCAGGTATAGACTAACAGTGAAATGCTTGGTAAACAGGTATAGACTAACAGTGAAATGCTTGGTAAACAACAGGTGTGGACTAACAGTGAAATGCTTGGTAAACAACAGGTGTAGACGAACAGTGAAATGCTTGGTAAACAACAGGTGTAGACTAACAGTGAAATGCTTGGTAAACAACAGGTGTAGACTAACAGTGAAATGCTTGGTAAACAACAGGTGTAGACTAACAGTGAAATGCTTGGTAAACAACAGGTGTAGACTAACAGTGAAATGCTTGGTAAACAACAGGTGTAGACTAACAGTGAAATGCTTGGTAAACAACAGGTGTAGACTAACAGTGAAATGCTTGGTAAACAACAGGTGTAGACTAACAGTGAAATGCTTGGTAAACAACAGGTGTAGACGAACAGTGAAATGCTTGGTAAACAACAGGTGTAGACTAACAGTGAAATGCTTGGTAAACATCAGGTGTAGACTAACAGTGAAATGCTTGGTAAACAACAGGTGTAGACTAACAGTGAAATGCTTGGTAAACATCAGGTGTAGACTAACAGTGAAATGCTTGGTAAACATCAGGTATAGACTAACAGTGAAATGCTTGGTAAACAACAGGTATAGACTAACAGTGAAATGCTTGGTAAACAACTGGTGTAGACTAACAGTGAAATGCTTGGTAAACATCAGGTATAGACTAACAGTGAAATGCTTGGTAAACAACAGGTATAGACTAACAGTGAAATGCTTGGTAAACAACAGGTGTAGACTAACAGTGAAATGCTTGGTAAACATCAGGTGTAGACTAACAGTGAAATGCTTGGTAAACAGGTGTAGACTAACAGTGAAATGCTTGGTAAACAACAGGTGCAGACGAACAGTGAAATGCTTGGTAAACAACAGGTGTAGACTAACAGTGAAATGCTTGGTAAACAACAGGTGTAGACTAACAGTGAAATGCTTGGTAAACAACAGGTGTAGACTAACAGTGAAATGCTTGGTAAACAGGTGTAGACTAACAGTGAAATGCTTGGTAAACAGGTGTAGACTAACAGTGAAATGCTTGGTAAACAACAGGTGTAGACTAACAGTGAAATGCTTGGTAAACATCAGGTGTAGACTAACAGTGAAATGCTTGGTAAACAGGTGTAGACTAACAGGTCCTTCACAACAATGTAGATAGAAAGAAAACAGGTAATAATATGAGTTATAATATACACACACGGGGCGAGTAACGCCAACTTGGGATACACACACGGGGCGAGTAAAGACAACTTGGGATACACACACACAGGGCGAGTAACGGCAACTTGGGATACACACACAGGGCGAGTAACCACAACTTGGGATACACACACGGGGCGAGTAACGACAACTTGGGATACACACACAGGGCGAGTAACGACAACTTGGGATACACACACAGGGCGAGTAAAGACAACTTGGGATACACACACAGGGCGAGTAACCACAACTTGGGATACACACACAGGGCGAGTAACGACAACTTGGGATACACACACAGGGCGAGTAACGACAACTTGGGATACACACACAGGGCGAGTAAAGACAACTTGGGATACACACACGGGGCGAGTAACGACAACTTGGGATACACACACGGGGCGAGTAAAGACAACTTGGGATACACACACAGGGCGAGTAAAGACAACTTGGGATACACACACAGGGCGAGTAAAGACAACTTGGGATACACACACGGGGCGAGTAACGGCAACTTGGGATACACACACAGGGCGAGTAACGGCAACTTGGGATACACACACGGGGCGAGTAACGACAACTTGGGATACACACACACGGGGCGAGTAACGACAACTTGGGATACACACACGGGGCGAGTAAAGACAACTTGGGATACACACACGGGGCGAGTAACGGCAACTTGGGATACACACACAGGGCGAGTAAAGACAACTTGGGATACACACACACGGGGCGAGTAACCACAACTTGGGATACACACACACGGGGCGAGTAACGACAACTTGGGATACACACACACGGGGCGAGTAACGACAACTTGGGATACACACACACACGGGGCGAGTAACCACAACTTGGGATACACACACGGGGCGAGTAAAGACAACTTGGGATACACACACACAGGGCGAGTAACGACAACTTGGGATACACACACACGGGGCGAGTAACGACAACTTGGGATACACACACACGGGGCGAGTAACGACAACTTGGGATACACACACACGGGGCGAGTAACCACAACTTGGGATACACACACACGGGGCGAGTAAAGACAACTTGGGATACACACACACAGGGCGAGTAACGACAACTTGGGATACACACACACGGGGCGAGTAACGACAACTTGGGATACACACACACGGGCGGTAACGACAACTTGGGATACACACACACGGGGCGAGTAACGACAACTTGGGATACACACACACGGGGCGAGTAAAGACAACTTGGGATACACACACGGGGCGAGTAGCGACAACTTGGGATACACACACGGGGCGAGTAGCGACAACTTGGGATACACACACAGGGCGAGTAACGACAACTTGGGATACACACACAGGGCGAGTAACCACAACTTGGGATACACACACGGGGCGAGTAACGACAACTTGGGATACACACACGGGGCGAGTAACGGCAACTTGGGATACACACACGGGGCGAGTAACGGCAACTTGGGATACACACACGGGGCGAGTAACGACAACTTGGGATACACACACGGGGCGAGTAACGACAACTTGGGATACACACACGGGGCGAGTAACGACAACTTGGGATACACACGGGGCGAGTAACGACAACTTGGGATACACACACGGGGCGAGTAGCGACAACTTGGGATACACACACGGGGCGAGTAGCGACAACTTGGGATACACACACGGGGCGAGTAACGGCAACTTGGGATACACACACGGGGCGAGTAACGACAACTTGGGATACACACACGGGGCGAGTAACCACACCTTGGGATACACACACGGGGCGAGTAACCACACCTTGGGATACACACACGGGGCGAGTAACCACACCTTGGGATACACACACGGGGCGAGTAACCACAACTTGGGATACACACACGGGGCGAGTAACCACAACTTGGGATACACACACGGGGCGAGTAACGGCAACTTGGGAAACACACACGGGGCGAGTAACGGCAACTTGGGATACACACACGGGGCGAGTAACGACCACTTGGGATACACACACGGGGCGAGTAACCACAACTTGGGATACACACACGGGGCGAGTAACGGCAACTTGGGATACACACACGGGGCGAGTAACGACCACTTGGGATACACACACGGGGCGAGTAACGGCAACTTGGGATACACACACGGGGCGAGTAACGGCAACTTGGGATACACACACGGGGCGAGTAACAATCACTTGGCTTCAGTGTAGGTGAAGGGGAGGAGACAAGTTAAAGAAGGATTTTTAAGCCTTGAGACATGGATTGTGTAACATTCAGAGGGTGAAATGGCAAGACAAAAGATTGAAGTGCCTTTGAACGGGGTCTGGCAGTAGGTGTCAAGCGCCTCCAGTTTGAGTATGTCAAGAACTGCAACGCTGCTGGGGTTTTTCACGCTCAACAGTTTCAACACCCAGCCAACTTGACACAACTGTGGGAAGCATTGGAGTCAACATGGGCCAGCATCCCTGTGGAACGCTTTCAACACAGTGAGAGAGAGTGATAGACTCACATTGCAGTGACAAGTCTGAAGAATGCAGTCAGGTGTTATCAGCCTCCACTGAGCTGATCAGACAGTCATGTTCACCTCTGTCACTCAACTAAACTTCTCTCCCCACTAAGGGAGGGAGTGTTTTAAACAGCAGGTCTCTGTCACGCTCTCACTCCCATAACAGCTCACCTGTCCCCCCCAGCACACTGCAACCCACAGGTGGAATGTCCTCATAGAAATAACAATACTAGACCGGGCATCCCCATTCAAGTCAATGTAATTCTACTTCTATGGGTGTAGCCAACTGTACAATTGATTGAGGGGGGCAGGGCTCAGAAACCTCACCGCTGCTACTCCATCCCTGTCTGTCTCCACTAGGGTTTTTCACTCAGTAGCAGCAGTAGGTAACTCCAGGTAATACGTGTTGATCAGAGAGCCGTGTACAGCTTCACTATGAACCTGCAGAGCAACGGCCTGTCTGTTCAGTGGTACCTGAAGTCCAAGCCGGTTGGAAAGGTGAGGCGGCGTGTACAGGAGATGAAAAACCCATCTGTGTCCCTGGTGTCGGGCGACGTTGACCTCAGCCACAACGAGAGCACCAGATTGGCCATGGACGCCTTGCTGAACCAGGGATTGGACATGTACCAGGAAGTACTGGCCGGAGAGGGCGAGGTGGACTTCCTGTCCAAGGAGGAGAAAGGTTGATCTTTTTTTCTACTCTGTTCCTCTTATCTACCTTAAACCCTCAGTCTGTTCCCAACTCCTTATCTACCTTAAACCCTCAGTCTGTCCCTGCCTCTTCTTATCTACCTTAAACCCTCAGTCTGTCCCTGCCTCTTCTTATCTACCTTAAACCCTCAGTCTGTCCCTGCCTCTTCTTATCTACCTTAAACCCTCAGTCTGTCCCTGCCTCTTCTTATCTACCTTAAACCCTCAGTCTGTCCCTGCCTCTTCTTATCTACCTTAAACCCTCAGTCTGTTCCTGCCTCTTCTTATCTACCTTAAACCCTCAGTCTGTCCCTGCCTCTTCTTATCTACCTTAAACCCTCAGTCTGTCCCTGCCTCTTCTTATCTACCTTAAACCCTCAGTCTGTTCCTGCCTCTTCTTATCTACCTTAAACCCTCAGTCTGTCCCTGCCTCTTCTTATCTACCTTAAACCCTCAGTCTGTTCCTGCCTCTTATCTACCTTAAACCCTCTGTCTGTCCCTGCCTCTTCTTATCTACCTTAAACCCTCAGTCTGGTCCTGCCTCCTCTTATCTACCTTAAACCCTCAGTCTGTCCCTCTTATCTACCTTAAACCCTCAGTCTGTCCCTGCCTCTTCTTATCTACCTTAAACCCTCAGTCTGTCCCTGCCTCTTCTTATCTACCTTAAACCCTCAGTCTGTTCCTGCCTCTTCTTATCTACCTTAAACCCTCAGTCTGTCCCTGCCTCTTCTTATCTACCTTAAACCCTCAGTCTGTCCCTGCCTCTTCTTATCTACCTTAAACCCTCAGTCTGTCCCTGCCTCTTCTTATCTACCTTAAACCCTCAGTCTGTCCCTGCCTCTTCTTATCTACCTTAAACCCTCAGTCTGTCCCTGCCTCTTCTTATCTACCTTAAACCCTCAGTCTGTTCCTGCCTCTTCTTATCTACCTTAAACCCTCAGTCTGTTCCTGCCTCCTCTTATCTACTTTAAACCCATCTGTCTGTTCTAGTACTGTATTTGTCACTGTAAAGGGCTTCCTCTCTGAAAAGCATTGTGTAAAAAGCACTAGATATAAAGCCAATGTATTATCACGTATGTTTCTTTAAAGGTTATATCCTGGAGAACACTACAGACCTGAGCACCAGCAGTCTGTGTGGGACGGAGAACGACGACCAGGCAGAGGGCCCCACCACCTCTTCCCAGACAAACACCTATTGTCCATCGGTGTTGGAGAGCGAGCCCCTGGCTTGGACCATGGCTGGCCGGCAGAGGACTGGAGCTACCGCCTGCAGGGTGAACCCAGTGTAGAGGTCTACTTCCAGTCTGATAGAGCAGCCAGCATGAAAGACCTGCTCAGAGAGTTTATCAGCAAGGCCACAATGGTACGTGATACAACTTTCACTGGTAACTCATTTGGAGATGTCAATCTACTCTCATGATTAAACCTGCATTATATTTTTGCAGACTTTTAGAAAGATGCTGATGTCTGAATGCCCTGAAAGTTGGATAATGATGTTTTGAGAGTTTGATCAAGCAGATTCAGTATCGTCTATAATTAAGCAATAAGGCCCAAGGAGGTGTGGTATATAGCCACTATACCACAGCTAAAGGCTGTTCTTTATGCACGACGCAACGCGGAGTGCCTGGATACAGCCAGTAGCCGTGGTATATTGGCCATATACCACAACCCCCCGAGGTGCCTTATTGCTGTTATAAACTGGTTACCAACGTAATTAGAGCAGTAAAAATAAATGTTTCGTCATTCCCGTGGTATACGGTCTGATATACCATGGCTGTCAGCCAATCAGCATTCAAGGGCTCAAACCACCCAGTTTAAATTACCAAGTACAATAATGACAACTAATAATGTGGAAGATACGAATCACAGCAAACATGTGATATTTGCAAGTCGCTCTGGATAAGAGCGTCTGCTAAATGACTTAAATGTAAATGTATATGTCTGCAGGTTCTGGCCATTGTAATGGACACATTCAGTGATGTGGAGATGTTCTGTGACATCCTGGAGGCAACCAGGAAGAGGAATGTGTCTGTCTACCTGCTCCTGGACCATATCAACCTGCAGGTCTTTGTCAAGATGTGTGAGACACTACAGATCAACAGTAATCACCTCACTGTGAGTCTCTGCTAATGGTTATTTTCATCATGATATTTAGATGACACTAATGATTGCAAAAGGTGGGGCGGCAGGTTGCCTAGTGGTTAGAGCGGCAGGTTGCCTAGTGGTTAGAGCGGCAGGTTGCCTAGTGGTTAGAGCGGCAGGTTGCCTGAGTGGTTAGCGGCAGGTTGCCTAGTGGTTAGAGCGGCGGGTAGCCTGGTGGTTAGGCGGCAGGTAGCCTGAGTGGTTAGAGCGGCAGGTTGCCTAGTGGTTAGACGGGCAGGTTGCCTGAGTGGTTAAATGACAGGTTGCCTAGTGGTTAGACGGCAGGTTGCCCCTGGTTAAACGGCAGGGTTGCCTGAGTGGTTAGAGCGGCAGGTTGCCTAGTGGTTAAAGGCGGCAGGTAGCCTGAGTGGTTAGAGCGGCAGGTTGCCTGGTGGTTAGAGCGGCAGGTTGCCCTGAGTGGTTAGAGCGGCAGGTAGCCTAGTGGTTAGAGCGGCAGGTTGCCCAAGTGGTTAGAGCGGCAGGTTGCCTAGTGGTTAGAGCGGCAGGTTGCCTAGTGGTTAGAGCGGCAGGTAGCCTAGTGGTTAGAGCGGCAGGTTGCCTAGTGGTTAGAGCGGCAGGTTGCCTAGTGGTTAGAGCGGCAGGTTGCCTAGTGGTTAGAGCGGCAGGTTGCCTAGTGGTTAGAGCGGCAGGTTGCCTAGTGGTTAGAGCGGCAGGTTGCCTAGTGGTTAGAGCGTTGGGCCAGTAACTGAAAAGTTGCAACCTGCCGCTCCACCTCTGGCCTGCTCGCCTCCCTACCACTGAGGAAGTACAGTTCCCGCTCAGCCCAGTCAAAACTGTTCGCTGCTCTGGCCCCCCAATGGTGGAACAAACTCCCTCACGACGCCAGGACAGCGGAGTCAATCACCACCTTCCGGAGACACCTGAAACCCCACCTCTTTAAGGAATACCTAGGATTGGATAAAGTAATCCTTCTCACCCCTTAAATGATTTAGATGCACTATTGTAAAATGGCTGTTCCACTGGATGTATAAGGTGAACTCACCAATTTGTAAGTCGCTCTGGATAAGAGCGTCTGCCAAATGACTTAAATGTAAATGT